>NC_136955.1:1952500-1960000 GCF_032717465.1 Coenobita brevimanus | reverse complement strand
TGTGTGTGTGTGTGTGTGTGTGTGTGTGTGTGTGTGTGTGTGTGAGAGAGAGAGAGAGAGAGAGAGAGAGAGAGAGAGAGAGAGAGAGAGAGAGACGGTTTTACACAGCAGAGGACACACTCATCATAGTAAAAAATAAATGAATAAATAAAATACATCTGAATCCTATATATTTGGACACAAAAGTTAGCATATACGTCTCTTGAGGAAGCAAAATATTCAAACTTGCAGACCTGGCATTCCCGAGGCTGAGGAGGAGTAAACAAAAGCAAATTCAAACGGCATTTAACGTTTTTTGAAGCAGGCAAGGCGGATTTGAATTTAAACTTGCAGACCAACGATTCCTTAGCCCGTGGAGGAAATATTAACGGTAAGAAACGAAAATAAAATGTAAATAAACGTGAATAAATGAAAGTAAATGGAAATAAATGGAAGTAAGCGAAATATTGAGCAAAACACGCTAAGCCAAAGTTGCAGACCTAGCATCCCCGCGTCACGTGAGGAGCAAACGAACAAGCATCACCAGAATGAAAAATAAATGTAAATAAACGTAAATAAATGTCAATAAATGCAGATAAACGAAAATAAATGAGAATAAACGTAGAAAAGTGTAAATAAGCGAAAGTTCACTGGAGCAAGACAGTTCATACCTCAAATCTGCAAACACGAATATAAATAAACATAAATAAACGTAGATAAACGCAAATAAACTTAAATAAATGTAAGGAAACGAAACCAGACGCAAATAAACTTAAAATAAATGTAAAGAAACGAAACTAAATGCAAAAATAAGCGAAACAGTCCACAGGCAAGACAGTTCATACCTTAAACATTCAAACCCAGGAGTCCGTTGCCTGTGGAGGAGATAACAAAAGAGCAGCGTGAGAAAATTTAAAATCGTAACCGTCTGAACCTCGTCGATTTCTTCTCCATATTATTATTATTATTATTATTATTACTATTATTATTATTATTGTTATTATTACTATCATTATTATTATTATTATTACTATTATTATTATTATTACTATTATTATTATTATTATTACTATTATTATTATTATTATTACTATTATTATTATTATTACTATTATTATTATTATTATTATTTCCTCTGCATATTATACATCATTCTCTTTTACGTTATAGAGGGGGGGAGGGGGAGACCAAGGATGAGATGGAGGGATAGGGTGGAAGATATGAAACAGGGAGGGTGAGCTGGGGGAAAGGCAGCCTAATGACAAGAGGATATGGAGGCGATTTATTTAGGCATCTGGCTGTAGATAGATAGACAGATAGATAATTACCAATAGATAGATACATATATATAGACAGACAGATAGATGTCAATACTTTTTTAATCCATAGTTTTCCTAAATAAAAATAAAATGGGTGATAAGGTGCCCTACGAAAAATAAACTGCTATGGAAAAGGTGTTACGTACATTATATAGTTTAATGGATGATAAGGTATCCTACGAAAAATAAATTGCTATGGAAAAGGTGTTACGTACATTATATAGTTTAATGGGTGATAAGGTGCCCTACGAAAAATAAACTGCTATGGAAAAGGTGTTACGTACGTTCTATAGTTTCCATCAGTAACAGATATTAATGAGTAATATGGAGAATGAATCGCCGAGGAAGAGGTGATAAGGACTTCCTATGGCACTGATGCTGTAATGTGGGGAGAGAGAGAGAGAGAGAGAGAGAGAGGTAAACAGATAGACATGGTAGGTAGGTAGGTAGGTAGGTAGAGAGAGAGAGAGAGAGAGAGAGAGGTAAACAGATAGACATGGTAGGTAGGTAGGTAGGTAGATAGAGAGAGAGAGAGAGAGAGAGAGAGGTAAACAGATAGACATGGTAGGTAGGTAGGTAGGTAGGTAGAGAGAGAGAGAGAGAGAGAGAGAGAGAGAGGCATAGGTAGACAGATAAACAGATAGATACAGGGAAGACAAACAGACAGACAGACAGACAAAATACCCAATCCATATATAGTAACAGCCAGACTCAAAAATCAATAAGGGAAAGAAGATTGAAAAAAACAAACAAAAACTTTTCATGTGACGTCATCAACATGGATCCGTACTCTCGTGGGCTGAGGAGGCTCCCTAACACCTTTTCTTAAGCGATTTATTTTGTTTATTATACCTTACTGTCCTCCTGTGTTATGTAAATCCTTCCAACATCGCAATACTCTGCACAAAGTTCCCTAGCACTGTTCCCTATGCGATTTATTACGTTTATTACACCTTACTGTCCTCTGCGTTACATGTACCTGCATAAAAAACGTAGAGAATATTAACCAGCCATAGCCAAAAATAAATCGCTAAGGAAGAGGTGTTCGGGAGGCGAGAATACGGACTTGTGTACTTGTGCAGTAAAACGAAGATTACCATTACAAATATCTTTTTAGAAATGGTAATCGGTGCCAATGGATATAAATGTACACGAACATCTAAACACACGCATACACGAACACTTCTGTACATCAGGTGGAACAGGTAGACCAATCACTAAACCAGCCTCTAGTGCCATCACACACACACACACACACACACACACACACACACACACACACACACACACACACATCCCCAAAATGGACACGCTTTATACACACCTCTACACAACCACTATACACACCTCTACACACCCACTATACACACCTCTACACACCCACTATACACACCTCTACACACCCACTATATACACCTCTACACACCCACTATACACACCTCTACACACCCACTATACACACCTCTACACACCCACTATACACACCTCTACACACCCACAATACACACCTCTACACACCCACTATACACACCTCTACAAACCCACTATACACACCTCTACACACCCACTATCCACACCTCTACACACCCATTATCCACACCTCTACACACCCACTATCCACACCTCCACAAACCCACTATACACACCTCTACACACCCACTATACACACCTCCACAAACCCACTATCCACACCTCTACACACCCACTATCCACACCTCTACACACCCACTATAAACACCTCTACACACCCACTATACACACCTCCACAAACCCACTATCCACACCTCTACACACCCACTATACACACCTCTACAAACCCACTATACACACCTATACACACCCACTATCCATACCTCTACACACCCACTATATACACCTCTACACACCCACTATCCACACCTCTACACACCCATTATCCACACCTCTACACACCCACTATCCACACCTCCACAAACCCACTATACACACCTCTACACACCCACTATACACACCTCTACACACCCACTATACACACCTCTACACACCCACTATACACACCTCTACCCACCCACTATACACACCACTACACACCCACTATACACACCTCTACACACCACTATACACACCTCTACAAACCCACTATACACACCTCTACACACCCACTATACACACCTCTACAAACCCACTATACACACCTCTACACACCCACTATACACACCTCTACACACCCACTATACACCCCTCTACACACCCACTATACACACCTCTACAAACCCACTATACACACCTCTACACACCCACTATACACACCTCTACAAACCCACTATACACACCTCTACACACCCACTATACACACCTCTACACACACCACTATACACACCTCTACACAGCCACTATACACACCTCTACACACCCACTATACACACCTCTACAAACCCACTATCCGTGACAATAATTCTTGTATTCATCTTGTGTTTTTAAAAGTTTGAATGTATTTTAATCTTAAAAAATTTATATGAACGTTTTCGCTTTTCACATAATTCGACGGAGCATTTTTGAATGTATGAATGTGCTTATATTATTTCCACTTGTGTATGACTTAGGATATCGAATTGTTTTAGGATATTATTTAGTTACTACGGTGTTGACATTCTCTATAGACAGATAGATAGATATAGTCAGGAAAATGTATGCAGGGAAATGGCGGGGTGGAAATGGCGGGGTGGAAATGCAGGGAAATGGCAGGGTGGAAATGCAGGGAAATGTCCAGCATCACACAGCAGCAGGGAGATGAACTGAGTCAAGGCGGCGCCAGACACTGTGACGCCAGACGGTCGCCACTCATAGCCCCAGCCCCGCCAAGGCCACCTGATGGGACCTTGCTTGGCTTGATTGCTTGCTTGGATTGCTTGCTTTGATTCACTGCTTGATTGTTTTGACTGCCTGGTTGCTTGGAGTGTTTGTTTTGATTGCTTAGACTACTTGCTTGTCCTGATTCACTGCTTGCTTTGCTTGCTTGTTCGGATTGATTGTATGTTTGTGCCAGACGGTGTGACGCCAGACGGGAGCCATCCAACCCCCCCCCTCTCCCCGGCGAGGTCATGTGCTTGCTTGTGTGCTTGTTTAACTCTGGATTGCTTGCTTGGTTGTCTTTTCTTGCTTGTCTTGATTGCTTGGTTGGACTCCTTGCCTCATTGTTTGGCTGTCTTTGCTTGCTTCGTGTTGATTCTGATCGTTTGACTGTTTCTTTGTTTTATTTGCTTGTTTGTTTTGGTGTTTGTTGCTTGTTTTGAGTGAGTGATTGATTGTTTCGACTGCTTGCTTCATTGCTTGGCTGTTTTTTTGCTTGGTTGTTTGGTTTGTTTAGCTTGTTTGGATTGCTTGCCTGTTTTTCTGCTTGCTTTGCTTTGATTGCTGGCTTGTTTCGCTCATTATTGGATTGTTTTGATTAATTGTTTTGCTGTGTTTTGCTTGTTTTGATTGCTTGTTTCATTGTTTGGTTGTTTTTTGCTTGTTTTGATTGCTTGTGTCATTGTTTGGCTGTTTCTTTTGCTTGTTTTGATTGCTTGTTTCATTGTTTGGCTGTTTTTTGTTTGTTTTGATTGCTTGTTTCATTGTTTGGCTGTTTTTTGTTTGTTTTGATTGCTTGTGTCATTGTTTGGCGTTTTTTGTTTGTTTTGATTGCTTGTTTCATTGTTTGGTTGTTTTTTTGCTTGTTTTGATTGCTTGTTTCATTGTTTGGCTGTTTTTTTGCTTGTTTTGATTGCTTATTTCATTGTTTGGCTGTTTTTTTTGCTTGTTTTGATTGCTTGCTTAATTGTTTTGCTGTTTCTTTGCTTGTTTTTTATTGTTTTTTTGCTTGTTTTGACAGCTTGATTGTTTGTTTGCCTCCTTGCTTGTGTTTTTCTGCTTCCTGGTTTGCTTACTTTGCTTGTTTTCTTTGCGTGTTTTATTTTCCCTTCCTTGTTTTTTTTCTTGCTTGTTTGTGTTGATTGTTTGCTTGTTTGTTTTCTTGCTTGCTTGTTTGTTTTCTTGCTTGCTTGAGTTGCTTGTTTGTTTTCTTGCTTGCTTTGTTTATTTTCTTGTCTTGCTTTGTTTACTTTCTCGTCTTGCTTGGCTCCTTGCTTCATTTTGCTTTCAGTCTGCATTTTTGATTGCTTATACTTTCTTGCTTGTTTTGTTTGCTCGCTCGCTTGTGCAAAGAGAGAGAGAGAGAGAGAGAGAGAGAGAGAGAGAGAGAGAGAGAGTCTTGCTTATAGGCAGGATGTCGAAATCAATTTATCACTAACATATAACACTAGGGTGAAATATACAGACTAAATCACTAAGGAAAAGGTGTTAGGGAGATACCAATTAATTCTGATGACTATACCAGTAACACACAAGAAAAACTGGAGTGAAATATACAAACTAATTCGCTCAGGAAAAGGTGTTAGGGAGTGAACAATTGATATAAATAGCACAGAAAAGGATGTTAAGGTATAATGTAGAGAATGAATCGCTATGGAAAAGGTGTGAACATTGAGGTGGTTTGGCCATGTGGAGAGGATGGAGTGAGAGACTGACGAGGAGTGTATGTGAGTGAGGTGGAGGGGGGGAGAGGGAGGGGGAGGCCAAGGATGAGATGGAGGGATGGTGTGGAGAGGTACGTGAGAGAGAGGTGTGTAAGCTGAGAGTAGGGCAGTGAAATGGCGAGGGACAGGGCGACATGGAGGCGGTTTGTTTGTGACCACCCCTTACGGGATTAAGGCGTCTGGCAATAGATAGATAGATAGATAGGTTTAAATACATTATATCCATTAAATCATGAAAATAATAGGGTGTACTGTAAGGATAAGTCGCTATGGAAAAGGTGTTACGAACTATGAAGGCCACACAGGCTATAACCTAAATCTGTAATAATTAGGATTTATTTACATACATTATATCCGTGAACAACGTCAAGAAATACAGTGTTCTATGCAAAATAAATCGCTATGGAAAAGGTGTTACGCAATATCCAAAGCCACATACAATACAGCCTAATTCATTTTATATTTAGGGTTTATTTAAATATAAAACATCCACTAATGGCGTCAAGATAATGTACTGTGCAAAATAAATCGCTATGGAAAAGGTGTTACGTACTAATTAGGGTTTATTGACGTGTAATGGCTTTAATAACAGCGTCAGGAGAATGTACTTTGCAAAATAAATCGCTATGGAAAAGGTGTTAAGTACGTGGCATGGCTTTAATAACAGCATCAGGAAAATGTACTTTGCAAAATAAATCGCTATGGAAAAGATGTTACGTACAAATTAGGGTTTATTGACGTGTAATGGCTTTAATAACAGCGTAAAAAAAATACTTTGCAAAATAAATCGCTATGGAAAAGGTGTTACGTCACTTCTCTTCACGTAACGACCCTCTACTTAACATGGCAATTCAGTGGTTTATTCTTTATTCTAGGGACCTTATTGGCACAAGTGATGGTATCCGGTGGGGTGGGGTTAGAATCTCTCTCTCTCTCTCTCTCTCTCTCTCTCTCTCACACACACACACACCTGCCATTCCCATTCTATAATAATTCTCTCTCTCTCTCTCACACACACACACACCTGCCATTCCCATTCTATAATAATTCTCTCTCTCTCTCTCTCTCTCTCACACACACACACACACACACACACCTGCCATTCCCATTCTATAATAATTCTCTCTCTCTCTCTCTCTCTCACACACACACACACCTGCCATTCCCATTCTATAATAATTCTCTCTCTCTCTCTCTCTCTCTCACACACACACACACCTGCCATTCCCATTCTATAATAATTCTCTCTCTCTCTCTCACACACACACACACACACCTGCCATTCCCATTCTATAATAATTCTCTCTCTCTCTCTCTCTCACACACACACACACACCTGCCATTCCCATTCTATAATAATTCTCTCTCTCTCTCTCTCTCTCTCTCTCTCTCTCTCTCTCACACACACACACACCTGCCATTCCCATTCTATAATAATTCTCTCTCTCTCTCTCTCTCTCTCTCTCTCTCTCTCTCTCACACACACACACACCTGCCATTCCCATTCTATAATAATTCTCTCTCTCTCTCTCTCTCTCTCTCACACACACACACACACACACCTGCCATTCCCATTCTATAATAATTCTCACTCTCTCTCTCTCTCTCTCTCCCTTTCTCACTGGTGTCCCTTTAATTTTAAGTGAAGG
>NC_136955.1:1932500-1947500 GCF_032717465.1 Coenobita brevimanus | reverse complement strand
ATACAACCTTTGAGGAAATAGAACCCTTAGAGATAAATATAACAGGAGAAAGATTAGATTTAGAGAATTAACACCTTTTGGAGGAGGATTAGAGGTTCTGAGGTTGTTATGAAGTAGAAGAGCTAGAACCTAAAGGAGTTAGAACCTTTTAAGGATGATTAGAGGGACTTAAAGGGGATTCGAACCTTTTAGAGGAGGATTAGAGGTTCTGAGGTTGTTATAAAGTAGATGAGTTAGGACCTAAAGGAGTCTGAACCTTCTGAGGATGATTAAACAGGATTGGAACCCCTTAAAGATGATCAGAACCTATTGGCTTTTAAAGGTGAGGTTCAGTAAGGTCTCTGAAGGAGTTTGAACCCTTCGAGGAGAATTAGAGAGGACTGGAACCCCTTAAGGAGAATTAGAACCCCTTAAGGAAGATCAGAACCCTTTAAAGACGATTGGAACCTATAGACGAGGATTAATAAGGCCTCTGAAGGATGGCTGGTGGGTATGAAGGAGGATCAGACCGTCTGGATGAGAACCCTTGTAGGAGAATTAGAACCCTTGGAGGAGAATTAGAACCTCTGTAGGAGACTTAGAACCTTTGGAGGAGAATTTGAACCCTTGAAGGAGAATTTGAACCTTTGAAGGAGAATTAGAACCTTTGAAGGAGAATTAGAACCCTTGGAGGAGATTAGAACCCTTGAAGGAAAATTAGAACCTTTGAAGAATTAGAACCTTTGGAGGGGAATTAGAACCCTTAATGGAGAATTAGAACCTCTGAAGGGGAATTAGAACCTTTGGAGGAGAATTGGAACCTCTGAAGGGGAATTAGAACCTTTGGAGGGGAATTAGAACCTTTGGAGGAGAATTAGAACCTTTGGAGAACTGAAACCTCTGAAGGAGAATTAGAACCTTTGGAGAAGAATTAAGTCTTTAGAGGAGAATTAGAACTTTGGAGAATTTTTTATAGAACCTTTGGAGGAGAATTTGAACCCCTGAAGGAGAATTAGAACCTTTGGAGGGGAATTTGAACCCCTGAAGGAGAATTAGAACCTTTGGAGGAGAATTAGAACCTTTGAAGGAGAATTAGAACCGTTGGAGGAGAACTGAAACCTTTGGAGGAGAATTAGAACCCCTGAAGGAGAATTAGAACCTTTGGAGAAGAATTAGAACCCTTGAAGGGGAATTAGAGCCCTTGAAGAACAGATAATACCCTTGTTAGAAATATTAGCCTTAGAATTGAACTAATATCCTTTTGCAGACGACTTGCGCCTTTAAAGGACTGGAAAAGGGTTTAAAAAAAAGGCTGGAAGAAAGTCTGGGAAGGAGAGACGATGGAGGAAAGATCTAGGAGGCAAGACGGGGTTTGGAGGTAAAGGATGAGGCTGGGGAGGGACGGGGGAGGGAGGGAGGGAAGGGAAGGGTGAGGCGCGCAACACAAACTAGTTCCCTCGTATTGTTGTCCTTCGATCTGACAACACAGCGGGAACCAGACACTTTCCTCTCTTTCCTCACATCTTCGCTTTCTCTAACTTTATTTTCTCACATTTTAACTCACACTCTCTTATTTCTCACATTTTTTCAATCTCACTCGAGTTTCTCACAAATTTAAAGTCATATTATCCCTTTTCACAAATTTCCGTTACTTTTCAAACATATTCGCGGTCCATTTCAAAATTCAAATTCACATATTTTTGCGGTTTCTCCAAAATATCACATACCATCAGTCAGATTGTCAATTTTTCACACTTCATCGTTTGTTTCCCTGATTTTCGGCTGCTTACTACACGTCACTGCCTCACACACGTTATTTTCAAACTGTTTCGTCCACCATCGTTCCATCTTTCAATACATCGAGTCCACTCCATCATCAAACCCTGCGTTTTGATACTGAAAGACGAATACAAATGAAAAAAGGGAAAGAAAATAGCTATTAACTCTTGCCCAGTCGAATCCACATATTTAAATATTCAAATGTAGAGTTCGTTTTTTTTCCCTCACAGTCCAACGCTCACAGGTTCAAAAATTTTCTCCCATTCCTATGCATTCCATGTTTTTTTTTTTTTAATACATCCATATATAAACCCGATATTTTTTTCTTATAATATCCAGTCTATAGATTTTTTAAAATATATCCCTAACTCGCAATAAATGTTATGTATATTCCGCCACCCGACAACCCGGCGCCATCTTACGTCAGGCAATGCTTTTATTTTATTTTGCAAGGAAGAAGGAACCCAAGGCCACACTTCCTGACATCTCAGTGCGGTACGATATCCGCGGCCGTATTTAGTGGGACTGTATGTTCCTTAGCTCCTTTTCCTTAGCGATTTATTCTGCACTTCATCATACGTCCGGCAGCGCATCTTTGTTTACAATATTTCCTCTCAGTGCGGTACGATGTTCCTTAGCTCCTTTTATTTGGCGACTTATTATGCCTTTTGCAAGTCAATATTCTTTCGTGGCTCCTTTATTTTGGCGATTTACTATGCCTCTTCCACTTCAACATTCTCTACGTACGAAATGATAAAGAATGAGTCAGAGAAAGGAAGGTGAAAAGGGAAAGGCAGGGAAAGAAGGGAAGAAGCAAAATATAAGGCGATGCAAGGACGGAGAGAGAGAGAGAGAGAGAGAGAGAGAGAGAGAGAGAGAGAGAGAGCATAATCAATTTCCCCCTTATCCTAAAGCCAACTCATTTACCAGAATTAAACGAAGAGGAAAGTGAGAAAAGGGAGAGAATAAAGAAAATGAGAGAGAGAGAGAGAGAGAGAGAGAGAGAGAGAGAGAGAGAGAGAGAGAGAGAGAGAGAGAGACTGAAAATCATAAATTCTACGGATATATCCCACCACGTTTCACTTCCAGAAACTCATTTGAAGATATTTTTAAATAGAGAGAGAGAGAATGAAAATGAAGCAAAAATACGATTCATATACATATCTACATACATACACATACGTACATACATTCATTCATACATACATACCCATACATACATACATAGTCCTATTCAGAAACGTCCCGTGAGAGAGAGAGAGAGAGAGTGTGTGTGTGTGTGTGTGTGTGTGTGTGTGTGTGTGTGTGTGTGTCCCCTCGAAATGATGGATTTGGTCCGGGGTGATTGCCTTTCTCTCTCTCTCTCTCTCTCTCTCTCTCTCTCTCTCTCTCTCTCTCTCCATTACATTAGAGAGAGAGAGAGACGCCCTTTCACCCAGCATCCCGAATGAGTCACCCTATATGGAGAGAGGGAGGGAAAGAGAGAGAGGGAGGGAGGGAGGGAGGGAGGGGGAGGGAAAGAGAGGGAGGGAGGCTTAAAGGGAGGTAGTGAGGGAAGGGAGGGAGGGAGGGAGGGAGGGAGGGAGATGAAGGAGGGAGAAAAAGAGGGAAAAGGAAGGAAGGAAAGAAGGATGGATGGAAGGAAGGAAGGAAGGGAGGGAGAGAAGGAGGAAGTAAAAGAAGGCAGGGAGGGAGGTAAATGGAGGCAGGGTGAGAGGGAGGGAGGGAGGAGAAGTGACAGGATGAATGAATGAAACAAATAATCAAGCAAACAACGAAGGAAGAAACAAACAGGAAGGAAGGAAGGAAAGAAGGAAGGAAGGAAAGAAGGATGGAAGGAAGGAAGGAAAGAAGGAAGAAGGATGGAAGGAAGGAAGGAAGGAAGGAAGGAAAGAAGGAAGGAAGGAAGGAAGGAAGGAAGGAAGGAAAGATAGATGGAAGGAAGAGGATGGAAAGGGTGGATGGATGTGGGAGGGAGGGAGGGAGATTTAAAGGGAGTCGGAGAGCAGCTGAAAGGGAGGGAGGGAGGGAGGGAGGGCAGAGGGGTGAGAGGAGGGAGGGAGGGAGGGAGGGGAGAGGGGTGAGAGGAGGGAGGGAGGGAGGGTGGGAAGAAGGGAGGGAGGAAAATAAAGGAAGAGATTCTGTTAAGGAAAAGACTGAAGGAAGGAAGAGGGAGAGAGAGATGAATTGATGAGAAGGGGAGGGAAGAGGGAAGGAAGGAAGAAGAGAGGACGAAGCGAAGGGAGGGAGGGAGGGAAGGAGGAAGGAAGGAAGAATAGAGGACGAAGCAAAGGGAGGATGGAAGGGAGGGAAGGAGGGAGGATGGAAGGGAGGGAAGGAGGGAGGAAGGAAGGAAGGGAGGAAAGAAGGAAGGAAGGGAGGAAGAACAGACAGAGGAGGAAGCGAAGGGAGGGAGGGAGGGAGGAAGGGAGGTTTAAAGTGAGCTGGAGGGTAAGAGAGAGGTAGAAGGGAGGGAAGAAAGGGAGGGGGAGGAAACATGGGTGTGGAAAAGGGGAGGGAGGGAGGGAGGTAAGGGAGGATTGGGGTTTGAAGATGTAGGTACTGAACGAAGGTAGGTAGGTACGTAGGTAGGAAGGAAGGTAGGTAGGTAGGTAGATAGGAGGGTAGGTAGGTAGGTACGTAGGAAGGAAGGTATATATATAGAAAGATATGTAGGTAGGTTGGTAGATATATATATGTAGAAAGGTAAGTAGGTAGGTAGGTAGGTAGGCAGGCAGGTACGTAGGTAGGCAGGCAGGCAGGCAGATAGGCAGGTAAATAGATAGACAGGTAGACAGGCATGTTGGTAGAATGGAGGTCAGAATGAGAAAGTTAGGCGTTAGAATACAGAATATAATTTAGACGTTAGAAATAGAATGATAGAAAGGGATAGACAGAGGACGAGTTAGAAGAGCAGTTAGACAGGAGTTAGAAGGCTGGTTAGACAGATCGAGTAAGTTAGAAATAGTATTAAAATGACACTTATAATAGTAGTTAAATTAGACAGTGTTACAAGTGAGTAGGCTTTGAGAGAGAGAGAGAGAGAGAGAGAGAGAGAGAGAGAGAGAGAGAGAGAGAGATGATAATGAGGAGGAGGAGGATAGTAGTAGTAGTAGTAGTAGTAATAATAACAAAAATTTCACTACCATAAAATCATAAAATAAATCTCTCTCTCTCTCTCTCTCTCTATCACTCTCTCTCTCTCTCTCCATAAAACAAGTCAAAAGGAAATTAAAGAGAGAGAAAAGGAAGAATTAATCACGAAGGAGAAAAAGAGGGAGGGAGGGAGGAAAGGGAGGAAGATGGAGGGAGGGAGGGACGAGGGGGAGGGAGGAAGATAGAGGGAAGGAATGGAAGAGGGAGGGAAGAATGGAAGGAAGGAAGGAAGGAAGGAAGGAAGGATGGATGGAGGGAGGGAGGGAAGGAAGGACGGAAGGATAGATGGATTGATGGATGGATGGATGGATTGATGGATGGATGGATGGAAGGAAGGAAGGAATGAAGGATGGATGGAAGGAAGGAAAGAAGGAAAGAATGGATGGAAAGAACGATGGATGGATTGACGGATGGATGGAAGGAAGGAAGGGTAGGGAGAGAGAGAGAGAGAGAGAGAGAGAGAGAGAGAGAGAGAGAGAGATGGATGGATGGATGACAGGAAAGAAGGATGGAAAGAAGGAAGGAAAGAAGGAAGGAAGGAAAGAAGGAAAGGAAGGAAAGAAGGAAGGAAAGAATGGATGGATGGATGGAAGGAAGGAAGGAAGGAAGGAAGGAAAGATGGATGGATGGATGGAAGGAAAGAAGGAAGGAAAGAATGGATGGATGGATGGAAGGAAGGAAGGAAGGAAGGAAGGAAAGATGGATGGATGGATGGAAGGAAGGAAGGAAAGATGGATGGATGGAAGGTAGGAAGGAAAGATGGATGGATGGATGGATGGATGGAAGGATGGATGAAAGGAAGGAAGGAAGGAAGGATGGAAGGAAGCAAGGAAGGAAGGATAGATGAAAGGAAGAAAGAAGGAAGGCAGCGAAGAAGGAAGGAAGGAAGGAAGGAAGGAAGGAGGGTGTGGTGAGACAGGGTATGGGGAGGGGGGAGGAAGGGAGGGAGGAAGAGGGGTAGGGAGGAGGGGAGGTAAGAGGGAGGTGGATAAGATGGTATTCAAGATGTGTGTACTGTAGGTAGGTAGGTAGGTAGGTAAGTAGGCAGGAAGGTAGGTAGGCATAAAGATATAGATAAATACGTAAGTAGGCAGGTAGTAGGTAGATATGTAGGTAGGCAGGTAGGTAGTTGGTATATATGTAGGTAGGTAGGTAGTAGGTAGGTATGTAGGTAAGTAAGTGGGCTTGTAGGAATGTATTACTGTAGGTAGGTAGGTAAGTAGATATGTAGGTAGGTAGGTAGGTAGGTAGGCTAATATGTATACCAAAGGAGATAGTTAAGCATAAATCTCTCTCTCTCTCTCTCTCTCTCTCCGTGGCAATAGGAGGAAGTAGAGCAACAAAAACAAAAAACAAAAAGAAAAAGAGGAAGAGAAATGAGAGAGAGAGAGAGAGAGAGAGAGAGAGAGAGAGAGAGAGAGAGAGAGAGATGGGGAGAAAATCTATGTAAATGAGAGAGAGAGAGAGAGAGAGAGAGAGAGAGAGAGAGATGGGGAGAAAATCTATGTAAATGAGAGAGAGAGAGAGAGAGAGAGAGAGAGAGAGAGAAACGGGGAGGAGGAGATAAAGGAGACACACACGGAGAGAAAGAGAGCAGGGGAGGGAGGGAGGGAGGGAGAGAAGAGGGAGGGGAGGAGGGAGAGAAAAGGGGGAGGGGGAGGGAGGGATAGAAAAACGATAATTATTTGTCATTAGAGGAGTAAAGTTGAGGGAGGGAGGGAGGGGGAGGGAAGGAGGGAGGGCGGGAGGGGGAGGGATGGGGAGGAAGAGAGGGAGAAAAAGACGGAAGGGAAAGGGAGGGAATGAGGAAGAGAGGGGAGGAAAGAAGGAAGGTTGGGAGGGAGGGAGGGAGGAAGGGGAGGAGGGAGGGAATGAGGATGAGGAGGGAGAGAGGGAGGGAGTGAAAATTTGGATGAGAGAGAGAGAGAGAGAGAGAGAGAGAGAGAGAGAGAGAGAGGGAGGGAGGGAGGGAGAGAGCATGACGCAATTTGAGAGGGAGGGAGTGGGAGGAAGGTGAGAGGGAGACATCAAAGGCCGGAGGGAGGGAGAGACGGAGGGAGGGAGGGAGGGAGGAGAGAATCGAAGGAGAGGTATAAAGTACATATCGAAGGAGGAGGAGGAGGAGGAGGAGGAGAAGGAAGGAAGATATCGAAGGAAGAAGGTAAGAAAGGGGGGAGGGAAGGAGGAATCGGAGGAGTGAGGGAAGGAAAGAAGGAAGGAAGGAAGGAAGGAGAGAAGGGAGGGAAGGAGGAAAGGAAGGAAAGAGGATACGGAAGGAAGAGGGGAATGGAAGAAAGAAGGAAGGAAGGAGGATAAGGAAGGAAGGGAGGAATGGAAGAAGGAAGGAGAGAAGGAAGGGAGGAAAGGAAGGAAGGAAGGAAGGAGAGAAGGGAGGGAAGGAGGAAAGGAAGGAAGGAGGATACGGAAGAAAGAGGGGAATGGAAGAAAGAGGGAAGGAAGGAGGATAAGGAAGGAAGGGAGGAATGGCAGAAGGAAGATGGAAGGGAGGAAAGGAAGGACGGAAGGAGGGAAGGAGAGAAGGGAAGCTGGGGAAAATGGAAGGCAGAAAGGAGGGAAGGAAGGAAGGAAGGAACGAAGGAAGGAGGGAGGGATGGAAGGAGAAGGGAGGGAAGGAGGAATCGAAGGAAGAACCAACGGAAATATAGGAGAACCGTTACGTTTAAAAGTATTGAACCGTTATTTTAGAAATCGGTTAAATCAGATCCCGGTTTAACGCGTCTATCTGTTTATCTATCTATCCATTCATCTATCTATCTAACTTATCTATCTACCTATCTATCATTTTTTCTATCTACCTATCCATTTATCTATCTGTCTATCTACCTATATCCATCCATCTATCTGTTTACCCATCTATCTATCTATCTATCTATTACTGGGATATACGCCATTATTTTTTTTTTTAGTACTCTTCCAACTGAGAGAGAGAGAGCAAGAGAGAGAGAGAGAGAGAGAGAGAGAATCTGCCTAAAATCAACACCATTTTTTCTCTCCTGTATTGGTGGGAGGGAGGGAGGAGGAGGGAGGAAAAAGAGGAGGAAGTGTGACTCAACATGGAGGAAGAGGAGGAGGAAGAGGAGGAGGTGGAAGAAGAAGAAGAGGAGGAGGAGGAGGAGAAGGAGGAGAGGCAAGGTGGGGGAGGAGTGAGAAATGGGAGGGAGGGAAGGAGGGAAGAAGGGAAGGAGTTAGACATGGAGGGAGGGAAGGGAGGGAGAGAGGGAGGAATGAAGATGGAGAGAGGGAAGGATGCATGGAAAGATGGAGGGAGGGAGGGAGAAGGAAAGGAGTGAAGATGAAAAAAGGAAAGAAAGCACTGGGCTATGGAGGGAGGGAAAGGAGAATTGGAGGGAGGGAAGTTCTAGTAATGGAGAGAAGAGCTTAGAGGGGACTGAACATAGATGGACTGCGTTGTAAGGAAGGAAGGAAGGAGGGGTGGATGAAAAGAAGAAGGGAGGAAGGAGGGAAGGAAAGAAGGAAGGAAAGGAGAGGAAGGAGGGAAAGAAAAAAGGAAGGGAGGAAGGATGGAAAGAAAGGAAAGAAGCGAGGAAGAAAGGAAGGATGGAAAGACGGAAGGAAGGAAGGAAGGAAGGATGGAAGGAAGGAAGGAAGGAAGGATGGATGGAAGGGAGGAAGGAAGGAAAGAAGGAAGGGAGAAAGGAAGGATGGAAAGAAGGATGGAAAGATGAGAAGAAGGGAGGGAGGGAGGGAGGGAGGGAGGGAGGGAGGGAGGGAGGGAGGGAGGGAGGGAGGAAGGAAGGAGGAAATGAGAATAAGACTGAGAGAAAGAGGAACTGTTAGTGAGAGAAAGAAAACAGAGGGAGGGAAAGGAGGAGGGAAAGTTGAAGGATATCCGATGGAGAGGAAGGAGGGAAAGCAGGATGGAGGAAAAGAAGGAGTGAGAGAAAGGGTGGGATAAAGAGAAGGAATGGAGGGAGGAAGTGACAGAGGAAGGACAGGTGGAAGGAAGGATGGAAAGAAAGGAGGGATGGAAGGAGAGAAGGAAGGAAGGATGGAAGGAAAGGAGGGATGGAAGGAGAGAAGGAAGGTTGGAGGTAAGGATGTGAAAGAGGGAAGAGCGATGGAAGGACGGAAGAAAGGAAGGAGGGAGGGAAGGAAGGAAGGAAGGAAGGAAGAAGGGAGAGGAAAGGTAAAAGAGCAAGGAAGATGCATGATATAATAGTATTCAGAGAGAGAGAGAGAGAGAGAGAGAGAGAGGAGAAAAAATAAGGAAGTATAACAAACAGGAAGAGAGAATGAATTTAAAAAAAATGAGGGAGGGAGGAAAGGAAGGAGGGAGGGAGGGAGGGAGAGAAGAAGGGAGGGAGGGACAGAAGGAATTGAGGGATAGGGAAGGAGACAGAGGGAGAGAGAAGAGGTTGGGAATGAGGGAGGGAGGGAGGGAGGGGAGGAGAAAAGAAGAGGAGAGGAGATGGAGGGAGAGAGGGAGGGAGGGAGGGAGGAAGTGTGAGGGAGGGACAAGTAGGACAAAATTACGTGGGAACTTCGTGAGAGAGAGAGAGAGAGAGAGAGAGAGAGAGAGAGAGAGAGAGGGTAGGGCGGGGTGGCAATACACAAGAACGCGTTGTGTTTTGTCATTCAGGAAGCAATCATGTTACACGCAAGCAGGTAGGTAGGAAGGTAGGTAGGTAGGTTGGTTGGTGGGAGGGTGGGTAGTTGGTTGGATGGTGGGTGGGTGGGTGGATGGGTAGGTAGGTGGTAGGTAGGTAGGTAGGTAGGCAGGTAGGTGGTAAGTAGGTAGGTGGTAGGTAGGTAGGTAGGTAAGTAAGTAGGCAGGGACATAATATATACATGTTAGTAGGTAGGTAGGTAGGTAGGTAAGTAGGCAGGTATACACATAGGTAAGTAGGTAGGCAGGTAGGTATACAGCACAGGTTAGGCAGACAGGTATGTAAGTTATCTAGGTATGTAGGTAGGCAGGCAGGTAGGTGGGTAGGTAGATAGGCTGTTACATGGACAGGCAGGTAGGCAGGTACAGGGAAGAGAAGACAGTATTTACAATGCATACAGCAATACAAATCAATACATATTTGTTTGTATAAAAGGGAGATACAAAGAGAATATATGTGTATTAATAGTCTCTCTCTCTATCTCTCTCACACACACACACACACACACACCCTCCCTCCCAACCACCAACAAACACACACACACACACACACACACACACACCTACTCCTTCGTCTCTTTCCGCCTAAGAAGGACTTATGTGAAATCTTAGAACTATCTTTCCTTCATCTCTCTCTCTCTCTCCACCTCGAGTACCTATCTTTTCTCTCTCTTACTCTACTCCTTTCACTTTAACTTGGCCTAAAATTGCCGTCTCTCCTCCTAGAATGAAGAGTTATGGCGACAGATTGACACTGAGGCTAGTCACGAAGAAGTGCTATGGGCTGTGGAGATTTGGCATGGTTTGTGTGTGTGTGTGTGTTATATGGATTATGTACTTTACTGTGTGTGTGTGTGTGTGTGTGTGTGTGTGTGTGTGTGAGAGAGAGAGAGAGAGAGAGAGAGAGAGAGAGAGAGAGAGAGAGAGAGAGAGAGAATTACAACACACTACCCAGCATAGCCCACCCCAATAAAATCCATTCACAACACACACACACACACACACACACACACACACACACACACACACACACACACGGAGTAAATTTGCGTGAGAATCAATGTATAAAGAGCTGCCTTCACTCTTGTTGCGTTTGTTATTACTACCACAACTACCACAATCGCCACAACTACCACCATCGCTCTTACCACAACTACCACCATCGCTCTTACTACAACTACCATCATCGCTTCTATTACCACAACTACCACCATCGCTGCTACTACCACTACTACCACCATCGCCACAACTACCGCAACCACAACCACCACCATCCCATACCCTTCCCAATATCACCCTACCACAATTACCACAACCACCACCACTACCATCACCTACCCTCCCCAAAATCACCTTACAACCACAACTACCACCACCGCAGGGCAACAACCACCACAATTCAACCACCACAATTCCTATTTACACTTTCACTGTCAAGGTTACAAATCATTTCACTTTCACTGCAAAGAATAAATCGCTAACAAAAATGCGTTTCTCCTGGATTTTCTAGGCAATCACGGAACACTTCAAGGCACAGAATCAAGGCAGAGACACACTGGAGGAACGTGAGGGGAACGCCGAGGGGAACGGAGAGAAGGGGAGAGAAGAGGGAGGGGGAACGTGGAGACAGTGTGTGGGTATGCGGCCTCTTATCTCCACTGGCACCGCACTACTGGCAAGGGCTGTCTCTAGCTTCGTCTCTCCCTCCCCTCCCCTCCCCCCCTCTCTCTCTCTCCCGTCATGGAACTCCCTCCCCCCTTCTCTCTCTCCCCTCACTCTCCTGCTTTTCCCCTCTCTCCCTAACTTCCTCTCTCCCCTCATCCTCCCTCCCTCCCCTGTTCCCCTCCCTCATACTCCTTCACCCCTCTTCCTACCTTTCTCTCTTCCTTCCCTATACAGTATTCCCTTACCTACCTCCCTTTCCCTCCTTCCTTCCCTCTCTCTCTCCATAGCATTCCTTCACCTCTTCCCTCCCTCCCTCCAACCTATTCCATCACCTCTCCCTCCCTCCCCTTCTTCCCTCCCTCCCTCTTCCTTCCTTCCTTGCATAATACTCCTTTACTCGTATCTCCTATTTCATCACCTCTTCTTTCCCTTCCTCCCTCCCTCCTTCCCTCTTTCGTCAACATGTACCCAGTTCCTCCCTCCCTCCACACTTATCACTCCTTCTCTCCCTCCCCCCTTCCCTCCCTCCCTCCTTCCTTCCTTCAATAACAGGGTACCCATTACTGTTCCTTGCAATTCGTACTTCTCTCCTCTCTCATTTAATTCCATCTACAATTTCCCTCTCTCGTTTCATTCACCTCTTTCCTCCACCTCTCTCACTTCTCTCCATCTCCCATTTTTCTCCCCTCCATCTCTCACTTTTTCCTCCCTTTCCTCCTCGGTTTACACTCACTTTCTCACCTTCCTATCCTACCCTCACACCTACACACACGGAGAAGCGAACCAACACGCATTATCGAACTAAGCGACGAAAATAAACACCCAACCGACTTCCCACCCACGCACACGGATAAATAAATCTCCTAATGACATCCTCCATTAATATCAACGCGTGTCATTGCGAAACAGCCAATAATAAAGCCATAAATGAAACGTTTTGACACATCCTTTGCCGGGAGCGATCGATAAAGAGTGCGCAGTCTCCGTTTTCTCTTATTTACGTCCATCAAAGAAAACCAAGGATATTTGAAGGGTAAGCTTAGCCATTTTGTGCTGTATTTATATATACTTCTTTCTATTAAATTCAAGAACTAACCTCACTGTCCTCATGCACGGGGATGAGGAAAAAGTTGAAGAAAATGAAAAATGGCAATGAGTTTAAGGCGGAAAAAATGGACCGCGTGGACCCCCCCCTCTCAAATTCTTTCAAATTCCTCACAGTTCCCGAGTTTTTATTTTCGCTCCGAGGCGGCTGGATATTGGAGGGCATTTTTATTCGCTCAAGTATCTCTATTTACTGTTGAGAGAGAGAGAGAGAGAGAGAGAATCACAAAAATAACATTAACAGAACAAGAAGCGAGAGAGAGAGAGAGAATCACAAAAATAACATTAACAGAACAAGAAGCGAGAGAGAGAGAGAGAGAGAGAGAATCACAAAAATAACATTAACAGAACAAGAAGCGAGAGAGAGAGAGAGAGAGAGAATCACAAAAATAACATTAACAGAACAAGAAGCGAGAGAGAGAGAGAGAGAGAGAGAGAGAGAGAGAGAGAGAGAGAGAATCACAAAAATAACATTAACAGAACAAGAAGCGAGAGAGAGAGAGAGAGAGAGAGAGAGAAAATCACAAAAATAACATTAACAGAACAAGAAGAGAGAGAGAGAGAGAGAGAGAGAGAGAGAGAGAGAGAGAGAGAGAGAGAATCACAAAAATAACATTAACAGAACAAGAAGCGAGAGAGAGAGAGAGAGAGAGAGAGAGAGAGAGAGAGAGAGAGAGAGAGAGAGATAAACTCACAAAAATAACATTAACAGAACAAGAAGCGAGAGAGAGAGAGAGAGAGAGAGAGAGAGAGAGAGAGAGAGAGAGAGAGAGAATCACAAAAATAACATTAACAGAACAAGAAGCGAGAGAGAGAGAGAGAGAGAGAGAGAGAGAGAGAGAATCACAAAAATAACATTAACAGAACAAGAAGCGAGAGAGAGAGAGAGAGAGAGAGAGAATCACAAAAATAACATTAACAGAACAAGAAGCGAGAGAGAGAGAGAGAGAGAGAGAGAGAGAGAATCACAAAAATAACATTAACAGAACAAGAAGCGAGAGAGAGAGAGAGAGAGAGAGAGAGAGAGAGAGAGAGAGAGAAAAACACAAAAATAACATTAACAGAACAACAAGCGAGAGAGAGAGAGAGAGAGAGAGAGAGAGAGAATCACAAAAATAACATTAACAGAACAAGAAGCGAGAGAGAGAGAGAGAGAGAGAGAGAGAGAGAGAGAGAAAATCACAAAAATAACATTAACAGAACAAGAAGCGAGAGAGAGAGAGAGAGAGAGAGAGAGAGAAAATCACAAAAATAACATTAACAGAACAAGAAGCGAGAGAGAGAGAGAGAGAGAGACCAAAGAAGCAAGAACAATAACATGAACAAAGAACACTAATTAAGAGAGAAGGAGGAGGAGGAGGAGGAGGAGGAGGAAGAAGAGGAGGAGGAAGAAGAGGAGGAGAAGAAGGAGGAGGAGGAAGAAGAGGAGGAGAAGAAGGAGGAGGAGGAAGAAGAGGAGGAGAGGAGGAAAAAGTTGGATGAGAAAGAAGAAGAAGATGAGGAAGAAGGAGGAGGAGGAGGAAGAGGAGGAGATTCAGGAAGAGAAGTCGTGTGTGTACTGCCCTTACTGAGATTAATGTAAGTAGAACTGGTGTAAGTAGGATTAATGTAAGTAGTATTGGTGTAAGTAGGATTATATATGTACTGACGAGGTGAGGTGAAGGTAGACTGTATGTGTGTGTGTGTGTGTGTGTGTGTGTGTGTGTGTGTGTGTGTGTGTGTTTTTCTCTCTCTCACACCCACACACCCACCCACCCACCCACACACACCCACACCCCTCCTACATCCTCAAATACACACACATACACCTTCTCCTTTACTTCCCACCTGAGGACGAGACCAATAAAGGAAGGACGAGTGAAAAACGGGGTAAAATAATAAAAAATAAATGAGATAAATAAAAAAATAAGGACAGAAATAATAATGATAAATAAGGAAATAAAGGATAAGAAAAATATAATAAGGGAGAGTTCAATAAATAAATAAATGAGTTAAATAAATAAATAAATGAGTTAAATAAATAAATAAATGAGTTAAATAAATAAATAAATAAATAAATGAGTTAAATAAATAAATAAATGAGATAAATAAATAAATAAATAAATAAATAAATAAATGAGATAAATAAATAAATAAATCAGTTAAATAAATAAATAAATGATAAATAAACAAATAAATGAGTTAAATAAATAAATAAATAAATGAGTTAAATAAATAAATAAATGAGTTAAATAAATAAATAAATGAGTTAAATAAATAAATAAATAAGTTAAATAAATAAATGAGTTAAATAAATAAATAAATGAGTTAAATACATAAATAAATGAGTTAAATACATAAATAAATAAATAAATAAATGAGTTAAATAAATAAATAAATGAGTTAAATAAATAAATAAATGAGTTAAATACATAAATAAATGAGTTAAATACATAAATAAATGAGTTAAATACATAAATAAATGAGTTAAATAAGTAAATAAATAAATAAAGGAAGTCTGCCCAATTAAATCAGTAAATAAATAAATAAAAATAAACACTAATAAATAAATAATAAATAATAATTGAATAAATAAAATAATATACAAAATAAATAAATTAATAAATATATAAATGAATAAATAAATATTCTCAACACTCACCACTCAGCTGCTTATTCTCCCATGACAC
>NC_136955.1:1917500-1925000 GCF_032717465.1 Coenobita brevimanus | reverse complement strand
CTCTCTCTCTTTCTTTCTCTCTCTCTCTCTCTCTCTCTCTCTCAATATTATCAGCATTTTTTCACTTACACGCCCATCCATCCATACATACATACATACATACACCTATCACACACCTGTACACACACACACACACTTATAAAACTCTCTCCCTATCTATCTGTCTATCTCCACACACACACACACACACACACACACGTCAATACCCTACCTACACCTCTTCATAAGCTACCCATCCCTACCTACACCCACTTACACCCACCCCTATCCGTCTACACCTTACCTACACATGTACACACCCTTTCATATCTCACTTACACCCTTCCACACCCTATCCAAGGCTTCCCCTCCCTCCCCACACCTGTCTACACCCCCCTACACCCACCCACCCCCTACCTACACCCCCCTACACCCATCCACCCCCTACCTACACCCACCAATCCACACCCTACCTACACCCACCCATCCACCCCCTACCTACACCCACCCATTCACCCCCTACCTACACCCCCCTACACCCACCCACCTCCTACACCCACCCATCCACACCCTGGCTACACCCACACCAAATCCAACCACACACACGCCACCCACACCCACTACAAAAACAGCTCCCCCCCCCCAGTTATATGCGTGAGTGTATGACATGGGAGTATAATAATAATAATAAAATAATAATAATAATAATAATAACACTAGTAATAATAATAATAATGAGTAATAATAATAATAATAATAATAATAATAATAATAATAATAATAATAATAACAACAACACTAGTAATAATAACAATAATAAGAGTAATAATAATAATAATAATAATAATAATAATAATAATAATTCTCTCAGCATGCTTCATATTTGGTTATGTTTTATTCTGTTTGTTTATGTTTGCTTTGCTGAGAGAGAGAGAGAGAGAGAGAGAGAGAGAGACCTTTGACAAAAAATAAAAAGGAATGAGGGAAGGAAAGAAGGAAGGAAGGAAGAAGGAAGGAAGGAAGGGGAGAAGAAATCATGTGGAAAGAAGGAAGGAAGGTGAGGGAAGGAAGGAAGGAAGGAAGGAAAGAAGAAAGGAAGTAGGTGATGGAATGAAGGAAGGAGGTGAAGGAAGGAAGGAAAGAAGTGAGGAAAGGAAAGTGTGTACGAGGGAAGGAGAAATATGAAGGAATGAAGGAATGAAGGAAGGAGTGAAGGAATGAATGAAGGAGCGAGGTTTGTGAAGGAAGTGTGTGTAGACAAAGGCAATATTTTATGCCAACACACGCGCCTGATTTCATGTATACACACACACACAACACACACACATTCTCTCTCTGCCTCATACACACACGTAACACTCACTCTCTGTCACACACACACACACACACACACACACACACACACACACACACACACACACACACACACACACACACATACACACTCTCTCTCTCTCTCTCTCTGTCTCACACACACACACACACATTACACTCTCTCTCTCTCTCTCTTTCTCTCTCCCACACACACACACACGCAACATGGGTGTGTAAGTAAGAAATACACTCAAGACCTACACGCAATACACATTTTTCCTCCTGTATACCTAACTACACACCCAATCCTTGCAGGGAAAGTGACGGCCAGCATGAGCCCTTACACCCAAGCTGGAGATGTACGATGTGTGTATATATATATATATATATATATATATATGTGTGTGTGTGTAGGAAGTCACTGGAGCGTGTGAGATGTTTTCCTTAACGCCTTCTTACATCCTCCTTATTCTTTAACTATTTTACCCTGCATTTTTCTCTCTCTCTCTTTGCTCCTCCTCTTCTTCTTCCTCCTCCTTCTTCTCCTCCT
This sequence comes from Coenobita brevimanus, assembly GCF_032717465.1. Taxonomy (NCBI): domain Eukaryota; kingdom Metazoa; phylum Arthropoda; class Malacostraca; order Decapoda; family Coenobitidae; genus Coenobita; species Coenobita brevimanus. The sequence continues at coordinate 1,923,157 of NC_136955.1, read as the reverse complement.
CCTCCTCCTCCTCCTCCCAAGACGCACTTCCTGGGTCACCTTCACAGGGTAGCATCACACACTCCTCCCTTCTCTCAAACAGTTTTTGCTCCTCCTCCTTTTTCTCACCTTTTCCTCCATCCATTTCTCTCTCTCTCTCTCTCTCTCTCTCTCTCATTTTTTCTCTTCCTTCCATTTCCTTCTCTCTTCTTCTTCTTCCTCCTCCTCCTCCTCCTCTTCTCTCCCTTTTCAACTATGATGCATTTCCTCCCTCCTTCCCTCCCTCCCTTTCCCTTCTCCTCCACCTCCCACGAAGCTGATCCCATCCCTCCCTTCTCTCCCTCCCTACCTCTTCCTTCCTTCCTTACCCTTTCCTCTATTCCTCCCTCCCTCCCTCCCTTCTTCATTTCGTTCCTCTCCATTCAATCCTGTTTCATCCCCTCCCTCCCTCACCCCTTCCTCCCTCCCCTCCCTTCCCTTCCTCTCTCCCTCCCTTCCCTTCCTCCCTCCCTCGTTCCCCCCCCCTCTCTCTCTCTCTCGTTATGTATGTATATGTATGTCTACCTATCTGTCTGTCTGTCTGTCTGTCTCTCTCTCCTCCCCTCCACTCCCTCCCTTCCCTCCCTCCCTCCCTCCCCTAAAACAAAGGCATATAAGTTGCAGCATCACTTAATATGCGCCATACAGCCTTATGTAACAGGGAGGGAGGGAGGGAGGGAGGGGAGGGAAGGAGGAAGAGGGTAAAGGGAGCAGGGAGGGAGGAAGGGAAGGAACGAGAGAATGGAGTGAGGGAGGGAGGAATGGAGGAAAGGAAGGAGAGAAGGGAGGGAGGAAGAGAGGAATGGATGGAAGGAAAGAGAGAATGGAAGGAGGGAGGGAGGAATGGAGGAAAGGAAGGAGAGAATGGAGGGAGTTAGGGAGTTAGGAAGGAATGGAAGGAGGGAGGGAGGGAGGGAGGGAGGGAGGGGAAGGGAGGGAAGGAGGAAGAGGGTAAAGGGAGCAGGGAGGGAGGAAGGGAAGGAACGAGAGAATGGAGTGAGGGAGGGAGGAATGGAGGAAAGGAAGGAGAGAAGGGAGGGAGGGAGGGAAGGAGGAAGAGAGGAATGGAGGGAAGGAAAGAGAGAATGGAAGGAGGGAGGGAGGAATGGAGGAAAGGAAGGAGAGAAGGGAGGGAGGGAGGGAGGGAAGGAAGGAGAGAATGGAAGGAGGGAGGGAGGAAAGGAAGGAGAGAAGGGAGGAAGGGAAGGAAGGAGAGAATGGAGGGAGGAAGGGAGGAATGGAGGGTGGAAGGAAGGGGGGAATGGAGGGAGGAAGGGAGGAATGGAGGGTGGAAGGAAGGAGAGAATGGAGGGAGGAAGGGAGGAATGGAGGGTGGAAGGAAGGGGGGAATGGAGGGAGGAAGGGAGGGAGGGAAGGAAGGAGAGAATGGAGGGAGGGAGAGAGGGAGGGAGGAAAGGAAGGAGAGAATGGAGGGAGGGAGGGAGGAATGGAGGAAAGGAAGGAGAGAATGGAGGGAGGGAGGGAGGAATGGAGGAAAGGAAGGAGAGAATGGAGGGAGGGAGAGAGGGAGGGAGGAATGGAGGAAAGGAAGGAGAGAATGGAGGGAGGGAGGGAGATGTTCAAATACCTAATAAGGCACAAATCTTTACGCACATACATATACGCACACAAACATACGCACATAAACGCACACAGGACTACCACCACACCCAATTTTTTATACACATACGAATAAATTTAGGAACACACACACACACACACACATACACACACACACACACACACACACATACATACATACACACACACACACACACGTCCCCTCCATTTCTTTCGTGACTTTTCCTCTCCCTCCCTCCCTCCTTCCCTCCCTGTAAATTCCTTCACTCTCTCTCTCTCTCTCTCTCCCTAATTTCATCTTTTTTCCTCCTTCTCCCTTCTTTCTCTCCTTCCTTCCTCCCTCCCTTCTTCCTTCTTTCCTCCCTCCCTTCTTCCTTCCTTCCTTCCTCCCATCCTCCCTTCTCCTCCTCCCTCCCACCCTCCCTTCTTCCTTCCTTCCTCCCTTCTTCCTTTCTTCCTTCCTCCCTTCCTTCCTTCTCTCCCTCCCTCCCTCAATCAGGTGTAATGAGATGAAAAATGACACCTGCCCTTACCTGTGTGTGTGTGTGTGTGTGTGTGTGTGTGTGTGTGTTTGTGTGTGAGAGAGAGAGAGAGAGAGAGAGAGAGAGAGAGAGAGAGAGAGAGAGAGAGAGAATATTAACAGAGACGGAGGGAGAAACATAATTGGAGGGAGGGAGGGAGGGGAGAGAGGAGAGGAAGGGAGGGAGGAGAGGGAGGGAGGGAGACATTAATAACAGAGGAGGGAGGGACAATCAAAGAGGGAGGGAGGGAGGGAGGGAAGTCATGATGAAGTGGAGGGAGGGAGGGAAATCCAGAGAGAGAGAGAGAGAGAGAGAGAGAGAGAGAGAATGGCGGTCACGGTCAAGGTCACGGAATCGACCCAAACAATGTACACACATGTACACCAAAGGTACACACACACACACACACACACACACACACACACACGGCCCACGCATATCACTTTCTCACACACACACACACACACACACACACACTATTTTGGTCTGTTACTACGACAACGCACATGGAGTGGACGGAAGGTGTGTTTTTCTGTTTATTGTGTCTGTCTGTTTGTTTATGTATGTATGTATGTATGTGTGTATGTATGTATGTATGTGTGTGTATGTATGTATGTGTGTGTATCGATGTATCTGTATGTTCCTGTATGTATAACTGAGTCCGTATGTACGTTAATCTATGTATGTATGTACGTATGTATGTATGTGTGTATGTACGTATGTATGTATGTACGTATGTATGTGTATGTATGTATGTACGTATGTATGTGTGTACGTATGTATGTATGTACGTATGTATGTGTACGTATATATGTATGTATGGACGTATGTATGTGTGTATGTATGTATGTATGTACGTATGTGTGTGTACGTATGTATGTATGTACGTATGTGTGTATGTATGTACTTATCTATCTATCTATCTATCAACAAAGCTAATATAAACTGTACTAAAATAATCTGAAGTACAAGTGAAAGTACAAAGGGCACATTAGTACTCTCAGTAAGGGCCGTAGCACCTCTCCCTCAGCGCCTTATTTTATCTATTTTTATTTATTACACCCTAACACACTTCCACAGGCGACTTATTTTTTTTTTATTACACCCTAAGACTCTTCTATTTTATTTCTATCGTTTTAAATAAAGAAATATGGTGTAAATTAATAACATACGAGGATATACTGAGGTGCGATGAGGGAAATAAATCGCTAAGGAGAAGGTGTTAGGGAATTCAAATGGGATATAGGAGAAATGCCGGTGAAATGTGGAGATTAATTTCCCTAGAGTTTATTATGGAATTGATATCACACACACACACACACACACACTCTCTCTCTCTCTCTCTCCATCTATCTATTTATCTATCTCAAGGAATCGGATTATACTGCTGGTGTGTGTGTGTGTGTGTGTGTGTGTGTGTGTGTGTGTGTGTGTGTGTGTGTGTGTGTTAATGAGAGAGAGTCATTGTCAAGGTAACATAACAATAGTGGTCCCCCCCCACCTCTCTCTCTCTCTCATTTCTTTTCCTCCCTCCTTCTCTCTTCCATTCTCTCCCTCCCTCCCTCCTTCTCCCCTCCTTTCTCTCTCTTCCTCCATTCTCTCCCTTCCTCCCTCCTCCACACTCTCCCTTCCTCCCTCTCCCCTCTACTTTTCCTTTTTTCCTTCCTTCGTTTCCACTAAAATGCCCCCTCCTCTCTCTCTCTCTCTCTCTCTCTCCCTCTCTCTGTGCTGGCTAAAGTCTAAGGAGTTTTTAATAACACATGGAAACAGCGGTGTGTGTGTGTGTGTGTGTGTGTGTGTGATATGGCGTGGAGGTATTGTGGGTTTTAGTGTGTGTGTGTGTGTGTGTGTGTGTGTGTGTGTGTGTGTGTGTGTGTGATATGGCGTGGTGGTATTGTGGGCTTGAGTGTGTGTGTGTGTGTGTGTGTGTGTGTGTGTGTGTGTGTGTGTGTGTGTGCGCGTGTGTGTGTGTGTGTGTGCATATTAGCAAAGCATTACCCTCATGTGGCTTCTCAGTATTGGCTTACGTGGAAAATGGTGAGTTAGGTAGGTAGGTAGGTAGGTAGGTAAGTAGGTAGGTAGGTAGGCAGGTAAGTAGGTAGGCAGGTAGGTAGGTAGGTAGGTAGGTAGGCAGGTAGGTAGGTAGGTAGGTCAGCAAATTTGAGAAAGGCAGGTAAGTAGACATGGAAGTAAGTAGGTAGGTAAGTGTAACGGCAGGTAGATGGTAATGAGATTTCGTAGGTAGGCAGGCAGACAGGTAAGAAGTACGAAGGTAGGTAGGCAGGTAGGTAAGTAGACACCAAATAAGTGGACAGGCCAGTAGGTAGGAAAGGACTGTAGGTAGTTAGCAGGCAGGTAAGTATGTCAATTAGCAGGTAAGTAGGCAAGCAAGCAGGTAAGCAAGCAGAGAAACACACACCCAGTCACTGTTATGGCGAACCACGTGACTGCAAAATGTAAACAATGACTCAGCAGAAACACGTCGCCTGGGGGTGGAGTTGCCAAAGGTCGCGATTTAGCAATATTTTTTTTTTTCCCCTCTTTTTCACCATTAATTCGGTTTTCTTATGGATTTTTTGCGGGTTTCTTATTCTTTTTATTATTCTGAATTTGGTCTTTAGCTATTTATTATTATTTTCAGGATGTATTTGCTTTGTTTACGTAATTCTGATATCGTTTGGGGAAGTTTAAACGTATCAATATTCTGGTAATAATTTCTTAGTGTTGCCATTTGGAGTTCCTGTTATTTCCTTCTTTTTCACCTTCGATCCTGTCTCTCCTCTTTTCCTTCCTTCCTTCCTTCTCACCTTCCTTCCCAAATTTTCCTTCCTTCTTCTGTCTTCTTCCTTCATTCTCAGACCCCTTCCTTCACTTTCTCCTTCCTTACCCTCCTTCTAAAAACTTCCTTCCTTCTTTCCTTCCTTTCCTGCTATTATTGTTACACTACCTTCCTTCTTTCTTGTTTCATCTTTCCTTCCTTCTCAAGCCTCCTTCCCACCTTCCTTCGTTCTTACCCTTCTCTCATCTTTGTCAACCCTCCATCTTCCTTCCTTCCTTCCTTCTGTCTCATGCTGCCTTCCCAGCTTCCCTCACGTTCAACCCTCCTTCCTGCTCAACCATCCTTCATTCTTGTAAACCTTAATTCCTTCCTCCTTCCTTCTTTTTCTTCCTTACTTCGCAATCTTTCTCCTCTTCTCTCCCTCCTTCCTCCCTTCTTTTCAGTCTGCCTCTCCTCCCTTCCTTCTTTCTTCTCAGTCTTTCTCTCCTTCCCCCTCCTTCCTTCTCAGTCTTCCCTCCCTCCTTCCTTCTTTCTTTTTCTTCCTGTCTTCTCAGTCTTCCTCTCCTTCCCTCCCTCCTTCCTTCAATTTTCCTTCCTTATTTCTCATTCTTCCTCTCCTTCCCTCTTTCTTGTCCCTTACTTCTCAGTCTACCTCTCCTTCCCTCCTTCTTATGCCAATACTCCATCTTAATCCACCTTATATTCTCCCTCCTTCCTTCATCGTCTTCTTCATTCCTTCTTTCTTTACCTTCCTCCTT
>NC_136955.1:1905000-1907500 GCF_032717465.1 Coenobita brevimanus | reverse complement strand
AAGTGGGTGGGTGTAGGTGGGTGTGGGTGTGGGTGTAAGTGGGTGGGTGTAGGTGGGTGTGGGCGAGTGTACTTGTATGAACTGGAGTTGTGGCAGTGTGTGGTAGTTGTGGTTGGTTGTGGTTGGTTGTGGTAGTGTGTGTGGTAGTTGTGATAGTCATACGTATGGTTTTAAAAGCCTCTGTGCCGTAGCAATGTGTGTGTGTGTGTGTGTGTGTGTGTGTGTGTGTGTGTGTGTGTGTGTGTGTGTGTGTGTGTGTGTGAGAGAGAGAGAGAGAGAGAGAGAGAGAGAGAGAAATGGATAATGTTAGAGATGCATACATACATATACACATATACATACACACACACACACCCATAAATACATACAGAGAGAGAGAGAGAGAGAGAGAGGGGTATCATCCACTAATATTCCCACAGGTAACACGACTGACAGGTAAGGTGATTCATGGTGTCCCCCTCCGTGTGTGTGTGTGTGTGTGTGTGTGTGTGTGTGTGTGTGTGTGTGTGTGTGTGTGTGTATGCATCTCTGTCTATCTATCTGTCTAACATTTTCCCTCTCTCTCTCTCTCTCATGTATGTATGTATGTATGTATGTATATATGTATGCAAGTATCTCTACCTATCTATCTATCTATCTATCTGTCTGTTTAACATTCTCTCTCTCTCTCTCTCTCTCTCTCTCTCCCTCTCTAACCCGTTGACTAACATTTCTCTGTTATTTCAGACCTGATTCCTAACACCTTCTCTTAAGCGATTCATTTTTCCCTTAACACCTCCACATTCACCTACTCATTATTAATATCCCTCTAATACCAATATAATTTCATCAATAATATAAAAAAAAAATAATTATAGAGGTGTAATTTCTAGGATAAATCGGTAAGGAAAAGGTGTTAGGAAATCTTCAATAGACAATTCGATGCCAAGAACGAGATGGGGAGACTGGGTGGCTTGGGCGGTTCCGTAACAACTTCTAGGTAGCGATTTGTTTTGCGTAGTTACACCTTTCTGCCCTCTTTTGCGGTGGTAGTAGTAGTAGCAGTAGTAGTAGTAGTAGTAGTAGTAGTAGTGGTGGTGGTGGTGGTGGTGGTGGTGGTAGTAGTAGTAGTAGTAGTAGTAGCAGCAGTAGTGGTGGTAGTAGTAGTAGTAGTACCAGTAGTAGTAGTAGTAGTAGTAGTAGTAGTAGTAGTAGTAGTAGTAGTAGTGGTGGTGGTGGTGGTAGTAGTAGTAGTAATAGTAGTAGTAGTAGTCGTAGTAGTAGTAGTAGTAGTAGTAGTGGTGGTGGTGGTGGTAGTAGTAATAGTAGTAGTAGTAGTAGTAATAGTAGTGTAGTAGTAGTAGTAGTAATAGTAGTAGTAGTAGTAGTGGTGGGGGTGGGGGTAGTAGTAGTAATAGTAGTAGTAGTAGTAGTAGTAATAGTGGTGGGGGTGGGGGTAGTAGTAGTAATAGTAGTGTTGTAGTAGTAGTAGCGTAGATATCAGACCTATAAGTATTAAACAAGAGAATGATAAACAGTATATAGAATAAATCACAAAGATATAGATGTTAAGGAGCCTAATTTTTCAAGACTATTTCTGTAGATGCTGGGACGAGAGAGAGAGAGAGAGAGAGAGAGAGAGAGGGAGGGTGGGAGGGAGGGAGGGAGGGAGGGAGGGAGGGAGGGAGGGGGAGAGAGAGAGAGAGAGAGAGAGAGAGAGAGAGAGAGAGAGAGAAATTAATTAATCGCGTGGAAAGCTCTCTCTCTCTCTCTCTCTCTCTCTCTCTATTTCTCTTTCTCTCTCTCTCTTTCCTTCCTTTTTTCTCTCTGTCTCTGTCTGTTTGTCTGTCTCTCTCTCTCTTTCTTTCACTCCCTCTCTCTTTCCTTCCTTCTTTCTCTCTGTCTCTGTCTGTCTCTCTCTCTCTCTCAAGCCTGTTTAATAAATATCCACACCACATTCCTCACCATCAGAACTAGCGCTATAAAAAGCAGGTGACCTCTCTCTCTCTCTCTCTCTCTCTCTCCAAACCAGCACTACATAAAGAAATATAAGGAAACATCATCCCAAGCCAAATTAAAGAGAGAGAGAGAGAGAGAGAGAGAGAGAGAGAGAGAGAGAGAGAGAGAGAGAGATATCAGGTCACCAAGTCAGTGAACTCTTCCGTCGGTCACACAAGCGTAAAAACAAGAAGCGGTGCCACGGCCCAGCAAACCCGTCCTCGGCAGTCATTTTAGTGGTGACGTATAAACACAAGAGGATATCTAGTCAAAGGTGTCACATATCAAGTCTGGAGTAAATCGGGTGAAAGCTGACGAATTTTATGTCATTTTAGGCCCGACCCACCTCACACTGACCCCCCCCCTACCGCAAACTGGGGGGTGACGCCCCTGATGTAATGAGGCAGGTTATAGGATGCAGATTTGAAAGATGCACCTTCAAAATCACCACTGTACACCTGCACACGACACAGCACCATACACTACACTACACCACACTACATCAAAGCACACAACTCTACAC
>NC_136955.1:1892500-1900000 GCF_032717465.1 Coenobita brevimanus | reverse complement strand
CGTGAGTGTCGACGGATATGGGATTAAATTGTGGTGTGAGTCTTGCCCTTGTTGTGTTGTTCCATTACTCTCTCTCTCTCTCTCTCTCTCACACACACACACACACACACACACACACACACACACACATGGAATTGTTCTTCTTCCATTATTCTCTCTCTCTCTCTCTCTCTCTCTCTCTCTCATACACTCACACACACACACACACACACACACACACACCTGAGTATTATCACAACCGTTTTAGACAGGTGAGCCTCCTTAATTAAACCCCTTCACTACGATGACCTATGCTGCCATATTCTCTCTCTCTCTCTCTCTCTCTCTCTCTCTCTCTCTCTCTCTCTCTCTCTCTCTCTCTCTCTCTCCTCCAAGACAATTTTCTTAAACTTATGTCTAATTTGATAATCTTGTCCTATGCTGAACAGAATCATAAAAGAGACAAAAGTTTAAAATAAATATAAATAAGATACATATACATTTAATAAACAAATACATACATACATACATACACATCCATCTATCCATACACAGATATATACATACACACATCCATACACACAAATATATACGTACACATAAATACACATATCCATCCATCCATAAATATATACATACACGCATACACACATACATACACATCCATCTATCCATCCATACATACATATACATACACACATACTGTAGATATTACATACACACATACATACACATCCATCTATCCATCCATACACACACACACACACACACACACACACACACATACTCACTGAAGTAATTAAAATGGTAGAGTGACACTGTAATCAAAGGGGTTATGATAAGAGTACTATCATATCAGTTAATAATGTTACTGAGGTAGAGACGGTGACTACATAACATTACAGTACTAACTACATAACATTACAGTACTAACTACATAACATTACAGTACTAACTACATAACATTACAGTACTAACTACATAACATTACAGTACTAACTACATAACATTACAGTACTAACTACATAACATTACAGTACTAACTACATAACATTACAGTACTAACTACATAACATTACAGTACTAACTACATAACATTACAGTACTAACTACATAACATTACAGTACTAACTACATAACATTACAGTACTAACTACATAACATTACAGTAAAAGGAATTGGGGTGTTTTTGTTTTCCTTAGAGGGTACAATCTAATGGGCTAGCCTTTGGTTCCTTCTTCCTCGCATTAAAACACACACACACACACACACACACACACACACACACACACACGCTGAACAATACGTACTGGTAACACTGGCTCTAGGCTGGAAATGCTCTGTTTTAACCATCCACTCATTAGATGTAGTGCTGCCTACTTCTTCCTCCACCTTCATAATTCCACCTCTGCTCTGTTTTAACCATCCACTCATTAGATGTAGTGCTGCCTGCCTTCACATTCGTAATTCCATATCTTCGTCTGTCCTCCCTTCCTGTTTCTCCTTTTCCTCCTGTCACTGTTTCCACTTCCGGCAGCGGTTAATGTTTTCCTGTAGGCGAGGAAACCATTTACAACGCTGGGTGGTAACCATACAACCAGATAACAGGGTGGTGTGGAGCCTGCTATGGTGTCCCTGCTCACTGGGTGGAGACGCAAATGCGGCGTTCATCCGAGAGCCAAATCTCAAGTATTTTACCCACGTCGCAAGTTGTCAATCGCAAGGGACTGTCCTGCAGGGGCGATTGCTTGCCTGCGGTTGATAGGTGTGCTCGGCGTGTTAATCAAGAACCTGGTATTATGGATGGTGTAAGTGGTGTGGGTATATGTTTGCCTGCGGTTGATGGGTGTGCTCGGAGACTGGTATTAATCAAGAACAACCCGGTATTATGGATGGAGTAAGTGGTGTGGGTATATATGAAAAGCCAGCAGTGAGTGAATCCGGTATTACATTAAGGGTGATTACGCCCTGCCAACACCTAACAGCATTACGAAGACCCGCAAGTTGACGGTGTGTGCACGAACTGACTCACCCCCCCCACACACACACCCTACACCATGATGCCAGTCACGAAGAAGTGCTGGGGAATGGATGTAGAGCCGCAGCACTGTCTTTTCCGGCCACTGAGCTACGTGAAATAAGCTGCAAAAGGACGAGAATCTGGGCCAAGTTAAGGTGAAAGGAGTAGAGGATTGAATTTAGTCTTATTGTGTGTGTGTGTGTGTGTGTGTGTGTGTGTGTGTGTGTGTGTGTGTGTGTGTGTGTGTGTGTGTGTGTGTGTGTGTGAGAGAGAGAGAGAGAGAGAGAGAGAGAGAGAGAGAGAGAGAGAGAGAGAGAGAGAGAGAGAGGAGGGAATGCTGCAATGAATGTATAGGAAAATGGAAGAAAATGAAAGAAAGAAAGAGAAAGCATGCAAGAAGGAAAGACAGAATGAGAAAGAAAGGAAGAAGGACTGACTCAAAGCTGGCATTGCAACACGATTCAATTGCACGGCAGTAATGGCGCACGTGACCAGGCCTCCCATGCATTCCACCTGTTGCATCATTGTTACATTCTTCAAGGTCAAAAGTATCGCCCAGAAGAATGACAAGAGTATGTACGTATTTATGTGTTTATGTACGCATATATATATCACCCACTCACTCGATGTAGTGCTGCCTACTTCTCCCTTCACATTTATCATTCTTTTTCTGTGCCTGTCCTCCTCTCTTCCTATTTCTCCCATCTTTCCTGTCACTTCGTATTGCTTTTCTTTCCTTTACAGGTGGCTTTACATTGACTGACAAGCCAAATGGTTTCCTGTAGGTCAGGAAACCATTTACAACGCTGGGTGGTAACCATATAACCAAACCATACGTGTTCCCTACGTGTCAACAAGTGGGTTGGCGGAGGGTTAGTGCCCCTCCCCGTAAAAAAAAATAACTCAGAGACAAACCCCCACCCCTTACCCGATTATGGCTGCTGTACTCGTGTGTGTGTATGGAGAGAGAGAGAGAGAGAGAGAGAGAGAGAGAGAGAGAGAGAGAGAGATGCATTTACAGCGTGTATGTTTGGAGGAGTGTCACAAAATTATAATGAAACTCTCTCTCTCTCTCTCTCTCTCTCCCTCTCTCTCTTTCTCTCTCTCTTCCAGAACACTCCAAGGTCACCCAAATACCTCATCAGTATACAAGAATGATACGTACACACTCTTTTGTCGCTGGGTACTCGTGTGTGTGTGTGTGTGTGTGTGTGTGTGTGTGTGTGTGTGTGTGTGTGTGTGTGTGTGTGTGTGTGTGTGTGTGTGTGTGTGTCACGAGAAAGGTCCGTTCCGAGAAGCGACGTGGACGAAGAGGATGTGGAAACAGGATAAGATTACCAGCTATACGCACACATACGTACATACATATATACATACATACGTACATACACATACATATATACATACATACGTACATACATACACATACATATATCTCCCCACACAAACATACATAAACATAAATACATACTCACATACATACATACATACACATACACCTCCCTTCACACACATGTTCACACAATCCCCAAACATACATACACACCCGAACATACACACCAGCACACAAACCAAACACACACACACACACACACACACGGATCTTTTGCTCAAGTCAAAGTTTACCTTGAGAGAGAGAGAAAGAGACAGACAGACAGACAGACAGACACACACACACAAAGACAGACAGACAGACAGACAGACACACACACACACACACACACACACACACACAAAACACCTTCCTCCACCTCACACCAGAATCTCCAAACATCAGAAAACAAACACACCAAGCCAAGCAAAACACCACAAAAAAACACACCAAACAAAACAAAACAAGTAAAACAAGACCAGGTACTCACGGCCCCTCTAAAGTCAGGGTCAACTCGCAGTCTTACCTGGGAAAAGAAAAAAGGATGTTTATAATTAAGAGGGATTAGAATATAGGACGTTGACTCTCCTGGGAAAAGAATATGTGGAGAAGTGTACTGTTGGGAGGATGGGTTGGGATTTTCTGCCTATCTCTCTCTCTAATTCTCTCTTTTTTGCTCTCTTCTCTCTCTCTGTCTCTCTTTCTCTTTTTTTTGCTCTCTCTCTCTCTCTCTCTCTTTTTCTCCTCTTCCCTCTCCCTATTTCACTTTTCCCTACCCTTTTCTTTTCTCTCTCTGTGTTCCTCTTCTTGCTCTTTTCTTTTCTCCTCTCTCTCTCTCTCTTAATCTATCTACCTACCTACCTATCGCTTTATATCTATTAACCAATCTATCTATCTACCTATCTACCACGAACAGCATAAAATCAAAATCAAAATAATAATAATAATAATAATAATAATCACCATCATCATCTATCTATCTATCTATCTATCACCACCACTATTTAGCACAGGGCCACAGCATCTAGTAAGGCTAAAAAGAACATGGCGCACTTCTTCGTGACTGGCACTTCCCCATCACAACACACACACAGCATCCTTCAATATGACGAAAGATATTTGGGTGCGTCCGGATGAAGTGGCCGGTTCTTTGCAGTCCACTGGGTTCGCGTCGACAATAAAAATATCAAAAAGAACAACAATAACAAGATCAAGAATAATAAGGAGTAGTGATGGTGGTGGTGGTAGTGATAGTGATAATGGTAGTAGTATCAATCATTATAATAATAATAATAATAATAATAATAAAAATATGATCAATAACAACACAAACAGCAACAACAACATTAATAATAAAAATAATAATAATAATAATAATAACAATAATAATAATAACAAAAACATGATCAATAACAATAATAACACAAACAGCTACAACAATAATAAAAATAATAATAATAACACTAATAATAATAATAATAATAATAACAACACTAATAATAATAATAACAATAATAATAATAACAAAAACATGATCAATAACAATAATAACACAAACAGCTACAACAATAATAAAAATAATAATAATAATAACACTAATAATAATAATAATAATAATAACAACACTAATAATAATAATAATAATAATAATAACAACAATAATAATAACAGTAATATAAAAAAATCGCAAAGAACAGGTAAAACGCAAAAAAAAAAGGAAAGAAAGACACGAACAGGTGTACCCAATCAATCAACTCACCTGCACCAGAAATTCACCTCCGGACACACCTGGCCTGAGATGACGGGTTCGCTGTACACGGTTCGCATCCTGGCTGTATCTTCACACTCTTCTCTTTAATTCTCTCACTTCCTTTACCTCTTTAACACCTTTCTTTGCGCCTCTGATACGCTCTTTAACACTTGCTATGAGTTCCTGATGTGCGTTTTAGATGTTCATTTTGTTAATGTTTTACGTCTATTTGGGGTCAGTGAAATGAGGTTAACTTTTACATACGGTCTCTCCCTCTCTCCATCTATCTGTCTATCTATCTACCTATCTCTCTCTCTCTGTCTCTCTCCCTCTATCTATCCGTCTACCTATCTCTCTGTCTGTCTCTCCGTCCATCTCTCTCTCTCTCTACCTCATCTATCAACCACTCTCCCTCTCTCTCCATCTATCTATCTATCTATCTACCTCTCCCTCTCTCTCCATCTATCTATCTACCTCTCCCTCTCTACCTATCTATCTACCTCTCCATCTCCATCAATCTATCTATCTATATTAAGGTCCCTAATTCACTCCTCCACACTGGTCTCTAGAGTTACATATGGTCGTAGTCTTTGCTGCCTAACTTACACTCCGGTTTCTGGCTGGTCTTCTCTGACTCTTAGCGGTTTCTACAGGTTCATTTGCACTATGGTTTCTAGATTATTTATTTCCCTGTCTCTGGGTTCAATCACACTCCGGTTTCCATTGGTTTTCGAGATTAAATTGGCTGTCAGAAACCATTTTTTTTTAACAGTGTTCTGGAGACTATGATAGGGTGATTGGTGTTGTGATGTTATTTATTGGCTGTTTTGGTGTGTGTGTGTGTGTGTGTGTGTGTGTGTGTGAATTTATGTATGTACCGGTACGTGTATGTGTGTGTATGAATTTATGTATGTACGTGTATGTATGTGTGTGTGTATATATATATATATATATATGTATGTATGTACGTATGTATGTGTATGTATGTATGTATGTGTGTATGTATATGTATGTATGTATGTGTGTGTTTCTTGGGTGAATGGTAGTGACAGTCTGATGGTAGCAACTGCAGTGAATGGTAGAGGTATGTGAACTGAATGGTAGTAATTACTGAATGGTAATGGCAGTAACTATTATGCATGGTAGTAAGAAAGCAGTTATGGTAGTATTATAAATGGTAGTGAATATGCAATGGTAGTCACTAATAAATGGTAGTAGTAATGGTAGTAACTTATAAATGGTAGTAGTAATGGTAGTAACTTATAAATGGTAGTAACTTATAAGTGGTAGTAGTAATAGTAGTAAGAGACAGTAATGGTAGTATGGCAGTGGCTATGAATGAATGGTAGTATGGTAGTGAATGTACCTACCTCTATACAGCACCTACCTAGGGATACTACTACTACTACTATTTTAACTTGGCCTAAAATTGCCATCTCTCCGCCTTGCACGCTGAGATGTAACAATAGATTAACACTAGAATATGATGCTAGTCACGAAGCAGTGCTATGGAAAGGATGTGGAGCCGTGTGTGTGTGTGTGTGTGTGTGTGTGTGTGTGTGTGTGTGTGTGTGTGTGTGTGTGTGTGTGTGTGTTTACTTTTATATATGTGTATGTGGTAATAACTGTGTGTACTTTTATATGTGTATGTACGTGGTGGTAATTGTGTGTGTGTGTGTGTGTGTGTGTGTGTGTGTGTGTGTGTGTGTGTGTGTGTGTGTGTGTGTGTGTGTGTGTGTGTAACTTAATATGTGTATGTATGTGGTAATACCCGTGTGTACTTTTATATATGTGTATGTCCGTGGTAGTAATTGTGTGTGTGTGTGTGTGTGTGTGTGTGTGTAAGTAAATATAAGTGTCTGTATACCTTTATAAGTGTACACCAGCCACTTAAATCACCACTACACCACCACCACACAACCTTCTGCCTGTGCCGCGCGAGGGAATGTGAGTGTATGTGTATGTGTGAGGCTGCCTTACTGCCTGCCTGCCTCACCCCACCCACCTCTGTCTCACCCCCTCAACACCCACCTCATGCCCACTGACCACCCACACCTCTCACCCCCCCTCTGCCTTACCTGCCTGTCTCACCCCACCCACCTGTGCCTCACCCTCCCCCCTCCTTTCCTCATCTCCTACCTGCCTACCTTCCCTGCCTCACCCACCACTACCCACCCGCACATCTCTCTCTCTCTCTCTCTCTCTCTCTCTCTCTCTCTCTCTCACACACACACACACACACACACACACACACACACACACACACACACACACACACACACACACACACACACACACAGTAAAAAGTGTGGTGGCTGAAATATTGAGAGAGAGAGAGAGAGAGAGAGAGAGAGAGGTATAAGATTAGGACAAAGGGTA
>NC_136955.1:1885000-1890000 GCF_032717465.1 Coenobita brevimanus | reverse complement strand
AACCTCAATTTCTCTTCTCCCTACCTCTCCCTTTCCTCTGCTATTTCTCCCTCCCTTCTTACATTTCTTTCCCTTGCTAAACGTTCATCCATTCTTCCTCCATTCTCTCCCTCCCACCCTTCCCTCCTCACTCCCACTCCTCCTCCTCCTTCCAATTCTTCCTCCTCTCTCCCTCCCGTCTTCCCTCCTCCTTCTCCTCCTCTTTCCAATTCTTCCCCCTCTCTCCCTCCCCCTCCCACACACTCATACCAACCCTTCCTTCCTCCCTCCTGTTTCTCATCCTCCCCCCCCTCTCTCTCTCTCAACCTGTCTGCTTGCCCCAATTATCTTTCTCCTTGCTTGCTCCTGCTGCCTAACCACCACCCGCCTGCTAATCACCCTGCCTACCCCACACCTGCTGACTTCCCTACTTACCTACCCACTAACCTAACTACCTACCTACTTACCTACCAACCAACTTACTACCTACATCCTCCTACTTTTGCCTACCAACCAAACTCCCTATTATCTACCAACCTACTTACCAAAATACCTCCCAACCTATACACCTACTTACCTACCTACTATCTACTTACCTACCTATTCCCCTGCCCTTCTATTTCTGTCTGTCTACCTTCCTACTTGCCTACCGACTTCGTACCTACCACCCCCCCCGTTCCTCACCACGTCTGCCTATCCATCTCTGCCTCACTCATCCCTTCCTGCCTGCATATATTTCACCCTGCCTCACCATCTCCCTGCCTCACCCATTTTCCTGCCTCACCATACCTAACTGCCCTTCCCTCTGCCTACCTAAAATATCTCTGCCTATTATCTGCCTGCCTTTCTGTCTACCTATTGTTATTCTTCATACCCTGCCTACCTATCTACCTACCCAACCCCCATCCCCGTCTACCTCTCTACCTGCCTCTATCTACCTGTCTTCCTCCCCATCCCCACCTACTTACCCATCTACCTACCTCTTTATCTACCTGCCTGCCCATCCGTCTACTTCACTACCTGCCTCCGCATCCCCGTCTACTTACCTCTCTACCTGCCTGACATTCTGCTGCCGCTCCTATCACACACGTCCCGGCATTCTGATCAAGGTGTGGAGTCCTACGTGCTCAGGTAGGCAATGGGTTAGGCAGACAGGTGGGAAAGATGTAGGCAGGAAGGGGCAGGCAGTTAGGTATGCAAGGAAGGAGGTAGGCAGGAAGAAACAGGCAGGCAGGGAAAGAGGTGAGCAGACAGGTAGGCAGGAAAAGTGGATAGGCAGAATGGCACCTCTATTCCAACCTACCTACCTACCTCATTACCTACCTACATCCTACATACCCCTACCTACCTCCGAACCTACCTACCAACTTACCTCTCTCATACCTAACTACCTCCTACCTTTCTATACCTACCCACCTCCCTACCTACTTACATATCTACCTACCTTCCTACCTACTTACATAATCTACCTACCTACTCCTATCATCTTTTCCTTCCTACACTCCTTCCTACTTACCCACCTACCCTTCCTATACCTACCTACTAACCTACCTACCTATCCTCCTGCCTACCATCCATCTGCCTCATCAATCCTGCCTATCTGCATACATCCCTTCCCCGCCTGCCTCACACCTACAACATATATCATCACTACTGTCTGTGTCTGTCTGTCTGTTTGTATGTCTGTCTATCTGTCTATCAACGTGACATCACCACCACGTGACATCAACACCCGTGACATCAACACCACCTGACATCAATACCACTTGACATCAACACCACGTGATATCAACACAATGTGACATGAATTACACGTGACATCAACACCACGTGACATCAATACCACATGACATCAACACCACGTGACATCAACACCACGTGACATCAACACCACGTGACATCAACACCACGTGACATCAACACCACGTGATATCAACACCATGTGACATGAATTACACGTGACATCAACACCACGTGACATCAATACCACATGACATCAACACCACGTGACATCAACACCACGTGACATCAACACCACGTGACATCAACACCACGTGACATCAACACCACGTGACATCAACACCACGTGACATGAATTACACGTGACATCAACACAATGTGACATGAATTACACGTGACATCAACACAATGTGACATGAATTACACGTGACATCAACACAATGTGACATGAATTACACGTGACATCAACACAATGTGACATGAATTACACGTGACATCAACACAATGTGACATGAATTACACGTGACATCAACACCACGTGACATCAATACCACGTGACATCAACACCACGTGACATCAATACCTGACTCAGATGCCAGTCTATTGAGTTTGGACCAGGTAACTTAATCACTCACCTACCTGCTGAGAGAGAGAGAGAGAGAGAGAGAGAGAGAGAGAGAGAGAGAGAGAGAGAGGAATAAAATGAAGAAGAAGAAGGAGAAGAAGAAGAAGAAGAGGAGGAGGAGGAGAGGAAAAGCGAAGGAAAAAGAAAATAATGATGATGATGATGATGAGGAGGAGGAGGAGGAGGAGGAAGAGAAGGAGGAGGAGGAGGAAAAAGTGAAGAAGAGGGAGAATAAAAATGGAGAGAAAAAAGGGGAGCAGTACACTATTTCTCTCTTCCTCCCTCCTCTCCAAATTACTCCCCCCTCTTCTCCCCTTCCCCCTCCCCTCCCCCCTCTCCCTCCATCGGTATTTTCCCCCCATTAATTTTATATATATACTCCCTTACCTCCCTCCTCTCCCCTTTCCTCATTTACTCTTCCTCCCCCTCCCTCCGACTCCCCTCCCCTCCCCTCCCCTCCCCTTACGTATCACTCCCTCTGTCCTGTATTACTACTAACCCTACTCCCCTTCCCTCCCCTCCCCTCTCCTCTTCTCTTCTCCCTCCCTCCCCTCCCCTCCCCTACCTTTCCCCTCCCCTCCCCTCCCTCCCTCAGCTCTTCCACTTCTCTCTCCCTTTCCTTTTCTTTCTCTCCCCTCCCCTTTTCCTCTCCACTTCCTTTCCTTCCTCCCTCCTCCCCCTCCCTTTCCTTTCTCCCTCAGCTTTCTCTCTTCTCTCCCTCTCCTCCTCCACCCTCTTCCTTTCCCCTCCCCCTCCCCCCCTCTCTCTCTATTGATGTCAGTGACCCTTTAATCGCGGGACTTACTTCATTATTTAAAGAGAGAGAGAGAGAGAGAGAGAGAAAGAGAGAGAGAGAGAGGAGAACAAGAAAAATATAAACAAACAAGAGGAACAACTAAAACGAGGTCGTGTGCGTTACTCCCATATACCATGCGTTTCGTTATAGGCACACACACACACACACACACACACACACACACACACACACACACACACACACACACACAACGAAAAGGACGTCAAGTGTGCGTTACTCCCATATACCTTGCGTTTCGTTATAGGCACACACACACACACACACACACACACACACACACACACACACACACACACACGCACACATACAATATGGGCTGGAAGGGGTGGGCGGGGATGTGGGCGGCAGGGAGTGGTACCAGTTTGGCGAAATGGGCGTAGTGGGCGTGGGAGTGGGCGTATTTCACCTTGCCAGTGGATTGGGGTCATTTATGCTCTCACTCCCGGGTGGGTGTAGTGTGGGTGTAGTGTGTGTAGCGGGTGTAGTGTGTGTAGCGGGTGTAGTGTGGGTGTAGTGTGTGTAGCGGGTGTAGTGTGGGTGTATGTGGGTATAATGTGGGTGTATGTGGGTGTAGTGTGGGTGTAGAGGTGGAGCATTTCACCTTGGCAATGGGGAGGTGGAGGGGTCCTTTAGATGCTCTTCAGGTCACATACATGCATACATACATACACACACATGCATACACACATACATACATAGATACTATATATACATACATACATCCTATCCATCCATCCATCCACTCATCCATCCATCATTCGGTGTGGACGCGCCCTTAGACTCCACAATACCACGTGCTTGAAAGATACCATGTGCTTGAAGGATACCACGTGCTCGAAAGATACCACACGCTTGAAGGATACCACGTGCTTGAGATACCACGTGCTTGAGATACCACGTGGTTGAAAGATACGTGCTTGAGTTACCACGTGTTTGAAACATACCACGTGCCTGAGATACCACGTATTTGAAGGATACCACGTGCCTGAGATACCATACCACAACACCACGTGCATGAAGGATATCACGTGCTTGAGTTACCACGTGTTTGAAGGATACCACGTGTTTGAAAGATACCACGTGCTTGAAAGATATCACGTGCTTGAGAGATACCACGTGCTTAGGATACCACGTGCTTGCCAAATATATAAGAATACAGTGGCAAGGACAGTGGAGAGAGAGCCATATTGGACGAGGCTAAATTACCGGAAGTAGTAATGAGTAGTAATTAGGACAGGAAGACGGGGACATCAATTAGAGGTGGGGACATCAATACAAGGTGGGGACATCAACACAAGGTGGGGACATCAACACAAGGTGGGGACATCAATACAAGGCGTGGACATCAACACATGGTGGGGACATCAATACAAGGCGGGGACATCAATACAAGGTGGGGACATCAATACAAGGCGGGGACATCAATACAAGGCGGGGACATCAATACAAGGCGGGGACATCAATACAAGGTGGGGACATCAATACAAGGCGGGGACATCATCAATACAAGGCAGGGACATCAATACAAGGCGGGGACATCAATACAAGCCGGGGACATCAATACAAGATGGGGACATCAATACAAGCCGAGTACATCAATACAAGCCAGGAACATCAATACAAGCCGAGTACATCAATACAAGCCGGGGACATCAATACAAGCCGGGGACATCAATACAAGCCGGGGACATCAATACAATCATACCAATAAAATGATACGTTAGTCTATAATATATATATATATTTTTTAATTAACAGATGACACTTGTAATCTGGTATATGATTTTTTTTTTTCAAATTTGGATTTTTTGTCTTTCTCTTTTCTTCGTTAAAAAAATA
>NC_136955.1:1855000-1870000 GCF_032717465.1 Coenobita brevimanus | reverse complement strand
ATGGGGAAATACGGAAATAAATGGAGGAAATACGGAAATAAATAAATGGGGAAATACGGAAATAAATGGGGAAATACGGAAATAAATGGGGAAATACGGAAATAAAATGGGGAAATACGGAAATAAATGGGGAAATACGGAAATAAATGGGGAAAATACGGAAATAAATAAGGAAATAAGGAAATAAATCGCTCTTGGAATATGTTAAGGTAAACTGCACATAAAATTAACCCAAGAAT
Organism: Coenobita brevimanus; assembly: GCF_032717465.1. NCBI lineage: Eukaryota > Metazoa > Arthropoda > Malacostraca > Decapoda > Coenobitidae > Coenobita > Coenobita brevimanus. Next base: position 1,869,761 of record NC_136955.1, on the reverse strand, counting down.
ATTAATAAACGGAAGACATCATTGCTTCTCTCTCTCTCTCTCCTCTTCCTCCACCTCCCTCAACTCTCCTTCCTCCTCCTCCTCTCCTCTTCCTCCACCTCCTCCTCCCTCAACTCTTCTTCCTCCTCCTCCTCTCCTCTTCCTCCACCTCCTCCTCCCTCAACTCTTCTTCCTCCTCCTCCTCTCCTCTTCCTCCACCTCCTTCTCCCTCAACTCTTCTTCTTCTTCCTCCTCCTCCTCCTCTTCTCTCTCTCCTTTCCTCTTCCTCCACCTCCTCCTCCCTCAACTCTTCTTCCTCTACTTCCTCCTCCTCCTCTCCTCTTCCTCCACCTCCTCCTCCCTCAACTCTTCTTCCTCCTCCTCCTCTCCTCTTCCTCCACCTCCTTCTTCCTCCACCTCCACCTCCTCCTCCTGCCTCCCACCTTTCACCCCCACTTCCTGCACAAGGGTACCACTTGCACCTCTCTCTCTCTCCCCCCCCTTCTCTCTCTCTCTCTCTCTCTATCGGTGTTTCATCATCATCATCATTATCATCAACATCATTATCATCACCACAACCACAACCACCACCACCACAACCACTATCATCACCACCACCACCACTACTACAACCACCACCACCACCATCATCATCATCACAACCACCACCACTATCATCACCACCACCATCATCATCATCATCACCATCACCACCACCACCATCATCATCATCATCACAACCACCACCACTATCATCATCACCACCACAAGCACCACCACCACCACCATCATCATCACCACCACCATCACCATCATCATCACCACCACCATCATCATCATCATCATCACCATAACCACCACCATCATCATCATCATCATCACCATCACCACCACCACCACCACCATCATCATCATCATCATCATCACCACCACCACCACCACCACCACCATCATCATCATCACCACCACCATCATCATCATCATCATCACCATCACCACCACCACCACCACCATCATCATCATCACATTCCTTCTCCCCCTCCTCCTCCTCCTCCCTTCATTCTTCTTAGGACAATGGATGGAGGGAGGAAGGACAAAAGATGGAGGGAGGAGGAAAGAATGAGGGAGGGAGGAAGGAGGGAAGGACACAGAGGGAGGGAGGGAAGAAGGGAGAGAAAGATGAGTAAGTGAATGTGGGGAGGAGGAGGAGGAGGAGGAGGAGAAATGCAAGGACAATACACTACTGACAGACAGGAAAAAATGAACACACACACACACACACGGGGGCCTCTCTCTCTCTCTCTCTCTCTCTCACACACACACACACACACACACACACACACACACACGCATTAAAACACGCCAAACAGGATATACGTCAGAAAAGGGCGAATGTAGGAAGGAAATACTGTGAGGGAAATTTTATAGGATGGCAGGAAATATATTAAAAAAATAATAATTGATAAAAAAGTTGATAGATAGATAGATAGATAGATAGATACAGACTGATAGATAGATAAAAAGGACGAATATAGGAAGGAAGTGATGGGATGGATATTGTATGGGATAGACGGATAGTAGTTAAGAATAGTAATTGCTAATGAAGGTGATAGATAGATAGATAGATAGATAGATATTTAGACTTGGGTAGAGAGAGAGAGAGGAAAGGAGGAAGAGGGAGGAAAGGAAAGGGAGAGAGAGAGAGAGAGAGAGAGAGAGAATGTTAGGAAGGATGGTAACTATGTAGCCTAAATAGATAGAAAAATAGATAGACACAGACAAATGAATACATATTTAGATAGACAGACAGATAGATAGACAGGTGGATGGATAGATGGATGGACAGATATATTATACAGTAGATAGTTGGACTGATAGATAAATTTAGAGAGAGATAAAATGATTGAGATGAGAGATAGAAATGATAGACAGACAGACAGACAGATAGGTAGGTAGGTAGATAGATAGATAGACAGACAGACAGGTAGGCAGGCAGATAGACACAGAGACAGACAGACAGACAGTCAAACACCCCATCACCCAGTCAAACAATAAACCCAATGTATTTTGAACTCTGCGGAGTCAAAGGTCACACACGGGAAGAGCCAGGTCATTTGAGGTCACGGTGTTGTTCCGCCTCGATCATCCACTTTCTAGCGAGTGGAGTGGATGGCTGGCTTTCACTCCACCCCCTGTAGCTCAAGAGGAAGTGGAGAGAGGATGTGGATAGAAGTGGAGAGAGGATGTTGAAAGAAGTGGAGAGGAGGTGGAAAGAGGATGTGGAGAAGATGGAGAAAGGATGTGGAGAGAAGTGGAGGGAGGATGTGGAGAGAAGTGGAGTGAGGATGTGAAGAGAAGTGGAGGGAGGATGTGGAGAATAAGTGGAGTGAGGATGTGAAGAGAAGTGGAGGGAGGATGTGGAAAGAAGTGGAGAGAGGATGTGGTGAAGTGGAGAGAGGATGTGGAGAGAAGTGGAGAGAGGATGTGGTGAAGTGGAGAGAGGATGTGGAGAATAAGTGGAGGGAGGATGTGGAGAATAAGTGGAGAGAGGATGTGGAGAGAAGTGGAGGGAGGATGTGGAGAATAAGTGGAGAGAGGATGTGGAGTAGTGGAGAGATGTTGACACAAGTGGAGAGAGGATGAGGAAAGAAGTGGAGAGAGGTGGAGAGATGTGGAAAGGATGTGGAGAGTGGAGAGAGGATGTGGAGAAAGGTGGCGAGAGGATGTGGAGAGAAGTGGAGAGAGGATGTGGAGAGATGATGTGGAAAGGAGTGGAGAGAGGATGTGGAGAGAAGTGGAGAGAGGATGTGGAGAAAGGAAGTAGAGATGAGGCTGAGAGGATGTGACGAGAGAAAGAGAGAGAGAGAGAGAGAGAGAGAGAGAGGATGTGAGCGAAATGCAGGTAGTGAATGGAAAGTTTGAAGGCATTGTTTGGTTTAGATAATTGACCAGTGGCTGTGTGTGATGTTTTATTACACACACACACACACACACACACACACACACACACACACACACGAACCCACACACACACACACACACGAACCCACACACACACACACACACGAACCCACGCACATACACATACACGAACCCACACACACACACACACACACACACACACACACACACACGAACCCACACACACACACACACGCACACACATACACACACATACATAAGGTATACACACAATAATAATAATAACGAATACAGTAATATCAATACTACTACTACTACTACTACTACTACCACTACTACTGACAACAATCACCTTCCAAAAAACAACAAAAAATAACGACAACAATAATACTAATAGAGCAACAGATGAGGAAAGAATGACTCGGCAAATAAAGTGAGAGAGTGAGATAAAAAGAGAGAGAGAGAGAGAGATGGAGAGAGAGAATGCGTTTTATGAAGCACGTGCGACAAGCTACGTGCTGTGGTGGTGGTAGTTGTGGTGGTGGTGGTAGTTGTGGTGGTGGTGGTAGTTGTGGTGGTGGTGTGGTGGTGGTAGTTGTGGTAGTGTCAACAGCCTACCACAATCACCACACACACACACACACACACACACACACACACACACACACACACACACACACTCACCCTCCCACACACACATACTCACCTTGTAATATATAACGTATACTCAGTCCTCTTGTATTCTGAGCATTTGTATACCCAGGCAGTATGCGTGGGTATGCTTGGGTATATTTCCTTGATGTATAGTTAGACTTGCAGCATACACAGGCTTGGGAGTATGCTAAATAGGTATACTGGCTTCTTCACGTATAGTCTAGATATAAGTATACCTAATTAGAGTATAAGTATAGCCTCCCGATATGCGTATACTCAGTTATAAGTATATTCGTGGTGTATCAGAGCTCAAAATATGTATACCCAGCTATAAGTATACCAGTTATGTATACCAGACCGTTATATTATACTCTCAATACGCATACCTTGATGTTCACAGGTATATTCAAGGTAAGTATACTGGCATATACACCCAAACTCTCCGTATACCAGAATATCACTACAACATACTCAGCGATGGAGTATGTCTAGAGATACGGTATGATGAGAGTATACCTCAAACAAGTATGCTTCGGAAAGTATACTGTGAGGTAAATGATATACTTTTAGAGGTCAGAGGAGAGTATAAGGGGAAGTATGCACATATAACCTGGTATACTAGGCTACGTATATCTGGTTTCACTAGGGGTATACCGCTCAAATCTCGTGATATAATGCTGTATATCCACGTATGTCCATAGCATATCTGGGTCAACCGCTCAGCACTAGTATAACCCAGTGTATTCCACGTATATCCAAGAGGTATACCGCTCAGGGCTGGCAGTATAATCCCGTATATCCACGTATGTCCAAGAGTATACCCACGGAGTATACCCACACCAATGCAGTCACTTAAATGCACATATCCTCGTATACTCTCTCGCAATACACCCGCCCTGTGTATCTCTCCTTCGAATTCCTGTATTTCCCTGTAATAAATCCATGTATAATCTAAGCAGCAAATACACACACTTATTACTTTGAAATATACTTTGAAAAATACGCAGAAAATTACTTAGAAAAATTACTTTGAAAAATACTTTGAAAAATACTTTGAAAAATACTTTGAAAAATACGTTGAAAAATACTTTGAAAAATACGTTGAAAAATTACTTTGAAAAATACGCAGAAAATTACTTTGAAAAATACGTTGAAAAATACTTTGAAAAATACTTTGAAAAATACGCAGAAAAATTACTTTGAAAAATACGTTGAAAAATACGTTGAAAAATACGCAGAAAATTACTTTGAAAAATACGCAGAAAATTACTTTGAAAAATACTTTGAAAAATACGTTGAAAAATACTTTGAAAAATACTTTGAAAAATACGCAGAAAATTACTTTGAAAAATTACTTTGAAAAATACTTTGAAAAATACTTTGAAAAAATACGCAGAAAATTACTTTGAAAAATACGCAGAAAATTACTTTGAAAAATAAGCAGAAAATTACTTTGAAAAATTACTTTGAAAAATACGTTGAAAAATACTTTGAATACTTAGAAAAAAATACTTTGAAAAATACTCAGATTTTTTTTTAAGAATTACGTTGAAAATCTATCTATCTATCTATCTATTGCCAGACGCCTCAATCCCGTTTGGGGTGGCCACAAACAAATCGCCTCCAAGTCGCCCTGTCCCCCGCCATTTCACTGCCCTGCTACTTAAATAAGAATACTTTAATTACTTTGAAAAATGCTTTGAATATATACTTTGGAAAATACCCTGACAAAAATAATGAGAAAGATACAGTGATAATAATACTTTGAACTTCTTCGTGACTAGCATCAAAGTACCCACTCCTCTCTCTCTCTATATATATATATAATTCTCTTTTCCATTCGCTCACTGTCCCATGAAAAATAATAATAATAATAATAATAATAATAATAATAGTAATAGTAATAATAATAATAATAATAATAATAGTAATAATAATAATAATAATAATAACAATAATAATAATAACAATAATAATAATAGTAATAATAATAATAGTAATAATAATAATAATAATAGTAATAATAATAATAATAATAATAGTAATAATAATAATAATAATAGTAATAATAATAATAATAACAATAGTAATAACAATAATAATAATAATAATAATAATAATAATCAAATCATACACCGATCCACATCAACACATCCTTCGGTCACTCAACCCCCGCGCCGAGCGATAAAATACGGGATTGTGAACGATAACTTCTGGTGCTGCGTTAATTTTCTACGGGGTTCTCACTGGGTTTCGTCCGCGTTCAAAATGGTTCACTTATTTTTCCACTTAACTCGCTTGGATTTGGACAGATGTTTGGGTGGTGGGTGTGGGTGGGCGTGGATGGGTGTATAGTTGGGTGTACGTGAGTGTACGTGGGTGCAAATGAATGAACGTGAATGTGGATGAATGTACGTGAGTGTAGGTGGGTGTATGTAGGTGTAGATGAATGTACGTGAATGTCTGTGTGTACGTGAATGGGTGTAGGTGTATGTGGGTGGGTGTAGGTGGGTGTGGGTGGGTGTGGGGGGATGTGGAAGGGTGTAGAAGGGTGTAGGTGGGTGTGGATGGGTGTTGGAGGGTGTAGCTGGGTGTATGGTTGGGTGTACGTGGGCGCAGATGAATGAACCTGAAGATGGATGCATGTGCGTGGGTGTAGGTGGGTGTATGTAGGTGTAGATGAATATATGTGTGTACGTGAATGTATGTGGGTGTAGGTGGGTGTGGATGGGTGTAGGTGGGTGGGTGTAGGTGGGTGTGGGTGGGTGTAGGTGGGTGTAGATGAATGTATGTGAATGTAGATGAGTGTATGTGTACGTGAATGTTTGTGGGTGTAGGTGGGTGGGTGTAGGTGGGTGTATCGGACAGACGAACGCACAAACACACACCCGCTCACCGCCACCTCCCTCGCTTGAGTGATACGCCCACGCTACTTCCACCACCACTACCAACATTACCACCACCACTACCAACATTACTACCACCACTACCAACATTACTACCACCACTACCAACATTACCACCACCACTACCAACATTACCACCACCACTACCAACATTACCACCACCACTACCAACATTACTACCACCACTACCAACATTACCGCCACCACTACCAACATTACTACCACCATCACTACCAACATTACTACCACCACTACCAACATTACCACCACCACTACCAACATTACTACCACCACTACCAACATTACTACCACCACTACCAACATTACCACCACCACTACCAACATTACTACCACCACTACCAACATTACTACCACCACTACCAACATTACCACCACCACTACCAACATTACCACCACCACTACCAACATTACTACCACCACTACCAACATTACCACCACCACTACCAACATTACCACCACCACAACCAACATTACTACCATCACTACCAACATTACTACCACCACTACCAACATTACTACCACCACTACCAACATTACCACCACCACTACCAACATTACCACCACCACTACCAACATTACTACCACCACTACCAACATTACCACCACCACTACCAACATTACTACCACCACTACCAACATTACTACTACCACTACCAACATTACTACCACCACTACCAACATTACCACCACCACTACCAACATTACCACCACCACAACCAACATTACCACCACCACTACTAACATTACCACCATCACTACTAACATTACCACCATCACTACCAACATTACTACCACCACTACCAACATTACCACCACCACTACCAACATTACCACCACCACTACCAACATTACTACCACCACTACCAACATTACCACCACCACTACCAACATTACCACCATCACTACTAACATTACCACCATCACTACCAACATTACTACCACCACTACCAACATTACTACCACCACTACCAACATTACTACCACCACTACCAACATTACTACCACCACTACCAACATTACCACCACCACTACCAACATTACTACCACCACTGCCAACATTACCACTACCACTACCAACATTACTACCACCACTACCAACATTACTACCACCACTACCAACATTACTACCACCACTACCAACACCACTACCAACATTACTACCACCACTACCAACATTACTACCACCACTACCAACATTACCACCACCACTACCAACATTACCACCACCACTACCAACATTACTACCACCACTACCAACATTACCACCACCACTACCAACATTACCACCACCACTACCAACATTACTACCACCACTACCAACATTACCACCACCACTACCAACATTACCACCACCACAACCAACATTACTACCATCACTACCAACATTACTACCACCACTACCAACATTACTACCACCACTACCAACATTACCACCACCACTACCAACATTACCACCACCACTACTACTACCACCACCACCACACCATTATCATTACCACCACCACTACCAACATTACTACCACCACTACCAACATTACTACTACCACTACCAACATTACTACCACCACTACCAACATTACCACCACCACTACCAACATTACCACCACCACAACCAACATTACCACCACCACTACTAACATTACCACCATCACTACTAACATTACCACCATCACTACCAACATTACTACCACCACTACCAACATTACCACCACCACTACCAACATTACCACCACCACTACCAACATTACTACCACCACTACCAACATTACCACCACCACTACCAACATTACCACCATCACTACTAACATTACCACCATCACTACCAACATTACTACCACCACTACCAACATTACTACCACCACTACCAACATTACTACCACCACTACCAACATTACTACCACCACTACCAACATTACCACCACCACTACCAACATTACTACCACCACTACCAACATTACCACCATCACTACCAACATTACTACCACCACTACCAACATTACCACCACCACTACCAACATTACCACCACCACTACCAACATTACTACCACCACTACCAACATTACCACCACCACTACCAACATTACCACCATCACTACTAACATTACCACCATCACTACCAACATTACTACCACCACTACCAACATTACTACCACCACTACCAACATTACTACCACCACTACCAACATTACTACCACCACTACCAACATTACCACCACCACTACCAACATTACTACCACCACTGCCAACATTACCACTACCACTACCAACATTACTACCACCACTACCAACATTACTACCACCACTACCAACATTACTACCACCACTACCAACACCACTACCAACATTACTACCACCACTACCAACATTACTACCACCACTACCAACATTACCACCACCACTACCAACATTACCACCACCACTACCAACATTACTACCACCACTACCAACATTACCACCACCACTACCAACATTACCACCACCACTACCAACATTACTACCACCACTACCAACATTACCACCACCACTACCAACATTACCACCACCACAACCAACATTACTACCATCACTACCAACATTACTACCACCACTACCAACATTACTACCACCACTACCAACATTACCACCACCACTACCAACATTACCACCACCACTACTACTACCACCACCACCACACCATTATCATTACCACCACCACTACCAACATTACTACCACCACTACCAACATTACTACTACCACTACCAACATTACTACCACCACTACCAACATTACCACCACCACTACCAACATTACCACCACCACAACCAACATTACCACCACCACTACTAACATTACCACCATCACTACTAACATTACCACCATCACTACCAACATTACTACCACCACTACCAACATTACCACCACCACTACCAACATTACCACCACCACTACCAACATTACTACCACCACTACCAACATTACCACCACCACTACCAACATTACCACCATCACTACTAACATTACCACCATCACTACCAACATTACTACCACCACTACCAACATTACTACCACCACTACCAACATTACTACCACCACTACCAACATTACTACCACCACTACCAACATTACCACCACCACTACCAACATTACTACCACCACTACCAACATTACCACCACCACTACCAACATTACTACCACCACTACCAACATTACTACCACCACTACCAACGTTACCACCATCACTACCAACATTACTACCACCACTACCAACATTACCACCACCACTACTGCCAACATTACCACCACTACCACCATCACTACCAACATTACTACCACCACTACCAACATTACCACCACCACTACTACTACCACCACCACCACACCATTATCATTACCACCACAAGTACTAACATTCCTACCATGACTACCAACATTCCTACCAGAATTATCAACATTCCTACCAAATCTCCCGCCATAAATCACCACAGCCCTACCACAACTACCACAATCTGTACAACCCCAGCCCTACCACAACTACCACAATCTGTACAATCCTAGCCCTACCACAACTACCACAAATACAAGTATCACAATCAGTACAACTCCAGCCCTACCACAACTACCACAATTACCACAACTACCACAATCTGTACAACCCAAATCCTTATCTGATGCAGTCAACCACAATTCCTGTCTACTCTCTCTCTCTCTCTCTCTCGGCTTCTTAAAAGAGAAAGAGGTGAGGTAAAAATATGAGGCAGGGTGAGGCAGGCAGGAATGAGGCAGGCAGGGGGTGAGACAGGCAGGGGGGTGAGGCAGGCAGGGGGGTGAGGCAGGCAGGGGGTGAGGCAGGCAGGGAGTGAGGCAGGCAGGGGGTGAGGCAGGCAGGGGGGTGAGGCAGGCAGGGGGGTGAGGCAGGCAGGGGGTGAGGCAGGCAAGGGGGTGAGGCAGGTCATTACACGCCCCCTTACTCCCATTACCTCACTTCCGTCCCTCTCTCTCTCTCTCTCTCTTTTTCTTCCATTTCTCTCTCTTCTCTCCATTTCTCTTCCCCCCCTCCTCCTCCTCTTCTCTCCCCACCCATCCCTCCCCTCTCCCTTTCTCCTCCCTCCCTCCTCACACTTTTTCTCTCCTTTCCTCCCTCTCTCCCACCCCTCCCCTCCTCTCTCTCTCTAACCTTAATTTCAGTTCTTAAGGCTAATTATCGTCCTCTCTCTCTCTCTCTCTCTCTCTCTCTCTCTCTCTCTCTCTCTCCCTCTCTCTCTTTCTTTCTCTCTCGGCGACCTTATTCAAATCTCCATAATCAGTTTTGACCCCTCTCTCTCGGGAAGGAAGGAAGGAGGGAAGGAAGGGAGGGAGTAAAGAAGGAAGGAAGGATGCAAGGAAGGAAGGAAGGAAGGAAGGAAAGGAATGAATGAATGAAGGAAGGACGGAAGGAAAGGAAAGGAAGGAAGGAAAGGAATGAATGAATGAATGAATGAATGAAGGAAGGACGGAAGGAAAGGAAAGGAAGGAAGGAAGGAGGAAAATAAATGAAGGAGGGGATGGAGGGAAGGGGAGATGAGGGAAAGGAAGAAGGGAAGAGGGAAGGGAAGGAGAGAAGAGAGAATGGCGGGGAGGAAAGGAGAGAAGAGGAAGAGGGAAGTAGGAAAGGAAGAAGAGAAAGCAAGAGGGAGGAAGACAGGGAGCAAGGGAGGCGAAGAGAGAGAGAGAGAGAGACAGACAGACAGACAGACAGATGCAGAAACCTCATTAGGAGTTAAGCAAGGAAGTGACCGAAAATTGCCCAAACCTATACTCATTCGCGAGTAAAAGGTGTCACAAGGTTAATGATATGGGGAGGTCTGTGAGGTCATGAGTTAATTAGGTCCTAGAGGTAATTAGAGAGGTCATTTAGAGGTCACAGAGGTAATATGAGGTCAGAGAAGTACAGAAGAAGCCGTTTCTCTTAGCTTTCCTTTATTTCTATATTTCCTTTTCCTACTCTCTCTCTCTCTCTCTCTCTCTCTCTCTCTCTCTCTCTCTCTCTCTCTCTCTCTCTCCACCACTTTACTCTCCCTCTCTTCCTCCTCTCCCCACCTTTCCCCCTCCTCTCTCCCTCTCTCTCCAGACGTAAAACAGAGCAGACACAGAGCGCATACCTCCAAAACACCTTCCTTTTACTCTTGTCCCCTATTTTTTTCCAACCAAAATTCAATCACTTCTTCCTCTCATGGTCCGAAATCATTATTCAAAATTTGACTGAATAAAAATCAATAGTTTTTCCAAAATGCTGGTTACAGACAAACAAACTGGCAGTGTAGTAGTAAGAAGAAGAAGAAGAAAAGAAGAATGCATATAATAATAATAATAAAAATAATAATAATAAAAAGAACTCATACAATAACAACAGTAATAATAATAAAAATAATCTATCTATCTATCTATTGCCAGACGCCTCAATCCCATTTGGGGTGGCCACAAACAAATCGCCTCCAAGACGAAGAAGAAGATGGCATATAAAAACAACAATAATCAATAATAATAAACAATAAATCAACAAATACCTACCTACACACCTACAGACATACACAAGCGTCTTCATGAGAGGGTAAACAAAGCACTCCTTCACCTTACCTTTTATCCTTGAAGGTGACCCTGTGGGGGAAAGAAAACCAATGACATTAACACACACACCATGATATATATATAAAGAGTTCACCAAAAAATAAAATATACAGTACAAATATAATACAAAAAAATGAACACTATGAATAAAAAATATATATATATACTTTAACAAATATATTAACACAAACTTTAAATTCTCTCTCTCTCTCTCTCTCTCTCTCTCTCAAAATATATAAATAATGGGAATAGAAAACGGAGAAATTGATACGAAAAAGGGTCAAGAATTACGAAAAAGAAGGTAAGAATATATTGACTAAAAAAAGACCAAAAAAAACAAGAAATATATACATAAATAAATTGACATGAGAAGATAAATACAGAGAGAGAGAGAGAGAGAGAGAGAGTATAGCTATCAATAGGGGTATCACTTTCAGGGGTGACTATCAAATTACAAAGGAGGGGGATGGAATATAATAATACACCCACCTACACCCACTACACCCACCTAGAACCTTCCTACACCCACCTACACCCACCCAGAGACCACTACACCCACCTACAACCTTACCACACCCACCTAGAGCCTACTACACCCACCTAGAACCTTACTACACCCACCTACAACCTTACTACACCCATCTACAACCTTACTACACCCACCTAGAGCCTACTACACCCATCTACAACCTTACTACACCCACCTAGAACCTTACTACACCCACCTACACCCTTACTAATACCACTACACCCACCTATACCAAGATACACCCACCTACACACTTACAAACACCACCACACCCACTTACACACTTACTACTACCACTACACCCACCTATACCAGCACACACCCACTTATACCCTTACTTATAGCACGATTCCCCCACCTACACCCACCTAGAGCCTACTACACCCACCTACACCCTAACTTACACTAAAATACCCACTTATACCAATATCCTCATCTCCACCCACCTACTCTCTCTCTCTCTCTCTCACACACACACACACACACACACACATGATGTAATTCTTAATCCGGGATGTCACAAGGGGTGATAAAGATATGTGGGTGAGAGAGAGAGAGAGAGAGAGAGAGAGAGAGAGAGAGAGAGAGAGAGAGAGAGAGAGAGAGAGAGACATACATATACATACATACCGGTAACGAGAGAGAGAGAGAGAGAGAGAGAGAGAGAGAGGGGTAGACATACATAACGAGAGAGAGAGAGAGAGAGAGAGAAACATACATATACATACATAACGAGAGAGAGAGAGAGAGAGTAGTGGTAGAAGGTCAGCTTAAACGAGGCAGAATTGAAGGTGATGTAATGGAGTGATGTCAGCGTACGAGGCGGGTAGGCAGGAAGAGGCAGGCAGGGAGAGGTGGGGAGGCAGACAGGGAGAGAGAGAGAGAGAGAGAGAGAGAGACAGACAGACAGAGACAGGGAGAGACAAAGATAAGCAGAGACAGAGAGAGGCAGGGAGGCAGAGAGATAGGAAAGGAAGCAAGGAGGCAGAGAGGTAGGCACGGAGATTGGAAGGGAGGCAGGCAGGTAGCAGGGAAGTAGGCAGGTAGGCAGAGAGGTAGACAGGGAGGTTGCCAGGGATGCAGAGGCAGAGAGGCAGGCAGGGAGATAGGCAGAGGACAGAGGTAGGCAGGGAGAAAGAGAAACGGGGAGAGGAAAAGGCAAAGGGTAGGAAGGGAGATAAGGAGGCAGTAGGAAGGCAGATAGGCAGCGGGGGAGGCAGGAAAAGACGGTATAGAGGTAGGCAAGAGATAAGGGCGGGGCAGGGAGAGGCAGGGAAGAAGGAAAGGGAGGAAGGAGAGGAAGGGAGGAGAAGAGAGGAGATGTTGTTAAGATGAGAGAGAGAGAGAGAGAGAGAGAGAGAGAGAGAGAGAGAGAGAGAGGAGGGCCGTAATGGTTTCTCTCTCTCTCTCTGTGTCACTGCGGTTGAGTGGTGTAATATTTGTAATGGTGGTAGTTGTGGTAGATGTGGTGGGAAACTGTCTTCAATCACTCTCGATTTTCATTATTTGCACACACACACACACACACACACACACACACACACACACACACACACACACATTCCTTCGCTACCTGTGATTGCTCAAACTCTTTAATCTGTTCTCATCACACACACACACACACACACACACACACACACACGCAAATATCAACATAAAATCATCTACACAAATATCATCAAAAGAATAAATCAAACTCTGAAAATAACTAAGAAATTCAAAATCTCTAAATTCCTCTGCATCCCCTGAACGCAGCCACTCACTGTCACAAGGCCGCGTTAAATCTCCCAATACATCTTTTTAAAAATTATCCACAGTATCAAAAATAAATAAATAAAATACATAATGAAAGAAAGGAATGAGAACCGAAAGAATTTAATAAAACTCTAAAAATTCTGCAGCCTCTAAATTCCCGTGCTCTCGTAAACGCAGCCAGCCTCCTAGGTCATAAAATAGGCCGCGTTAAATTGCCACCCAAACTCCCTCTGAATTATGCCTGGCCAGTACAAGGATTCTGAATTGCCTGGGAAGGGTAATGATAAAGGAAATGGGAAATGATGATGAAAAAATATAATAAAGATAATAATAATAATAATCTATCTATCTATCTAATGCCAGACGCCTCAATCCCGTTTGGGGTGGCCACAAACAAATCGCCTCCAAGTC
>NC_136955.1:1680000-1837500 GCF_032717465.1 Coenobita brevimanus | reverse complement strand
CTCTATCGGTATTATCCTATCTTCATCGGCACTCCCTCGCTTCCCTCTTTATCAGTTCCGTCTTGTGCTCTTATTTATCGGCACTCAGTTAGTTCTCTATCGGCACCACCTGCTACATCGGCACTAAATTTCACTCCTTTCTATATCGGCTGTTATCGGGATCAGAAATTATATCGGCACTTGTCTTTTAATATCGCCTGGTTTATCGGCTCTAATACTCTTACTATATCGGGACTAGAGGTACTGTCTTGCTTTGCAGGACTAATAGACTGTTTAATATCGGCAGTATTACTATTGCCTTCCTCTATCGGCACTACTATATATCGGCACTACCTAAATTTTCTATATTAGGCAAGTAATAATAAAAAGTATCGGTTAATTAATATCCAAGTTTTCTATCGGGTCCAGCTGTTATATCGGCAGTAATACTGTTCACTTAAATCGGCACAAAATGATGCTGTCCTGTTATATCGGCACCAACGATGCTTTTTTTTCTATATCGGCTGTATCGGTTATATCGGAATCAGCTTTTCACAATCGGTGCACTGTTTATATCGGCACATATACTGCTCTCCTATATCGGTAATTTCATCAGTCTCTATCGGCACAATCACTGTTCTTTTATATCGGCTTTTTTGCCTATATCGGCATAATATTTTCCCCTCTTTTTTTTTTTGGCACTAATAATTCCAACTATTATATCGGCAAAACTGAAAATATCGGCACAATTAATACTGTTGTAATATCGAATAATATCACCCGTTTTATCGGCACCAGTTATATCGGGAAGTTATTAAATTAGGTTACCAGTACTATATCGGCTGAATAACCGATACTAACACCGACAGCGCTCACAGTACCGATATCATCATTTATATCCGCAAAAGTTACAATATCGGCAGAGATTAGGAACAACACAGCCCCCGATATCACGCCTGTATCGGTTCAGTTGACAGTTGGTGCCGATATTTGCCTCATTCACCAGGTATATCGGCTCAAGGTTTTATAAAGGCCGATCAAACTGCACCCGATGTCAGTCACACTATCGGTTCCACCTCTTCTATCGGCTGGAAGGCTGTTAAATCGGCTTCCCCTGTTGAGAGAGAGAAAAAGATAGATTTATATGGTACAATGGTAGACAGAGATTGATGGATGGAAGGATGGATGGATGGATGGATGGATGGATGGATGGATGGAAGGAAGGAAGGATGGATGGATAGACAGATAGGCAGACAGATGGATAATTGGATGGATAGAGGGGGATAGACAGATAGACAGATGGATGGATAGGTTGAGAGAAAGAGAGAAAAAAGATAGATTTATATGGTAGAATGATAGATAGACGAATGGATGGATGGGATTGACAGATAAGTAGATAGACTGATAGATGGATGGATAGATAAACAGAAAGATAATTGTAAAATGGAACATAAATAACAGTACAATGGTAAATAATGGTACAATGGTAGACAGATGATGGTGGATATATAGATAGATAAAATGTTCAGTGGTAGATATATAATGGTACAAAGGTAGATACATTTAGGTAGATAAATATATAATGGTAGAATGGTAGGTAAATAACGGTACAATGGTAGGTAGATCATGCCTGATAAATAATGGTAGTGGAAGAAAATGGTAGATAAATATATAATGCAACCCAGTGGACTGCAGGCTGACGTTGCCCTCTCCTGCAGTCCACCATGGTCCTTTCGGAGGCTAGGGACGGAGTTTGTATGACCAGGCAGCTCCACCGACCAGTTATATCAGTGCCACCACGTGAAGGCCGCCCTCTCCACCACCCATTTTATCTATTTATTTATATAGGAGTGGCAGGATGTAGGTGGGGAAGGCAGCAGGTGTGTCTGGGTTGACTGCTGAAATACTGAAGGCCTCTGGTGATACAGGAGTGGGGTTAGTTACCGATCAGATTATAAATGAGTGTGTTGTCCCTGATGATTGGCTGAAGAGTGTGACTGTAAATGTGTTCAAGGGGAAGGTGATGCCCTGGAAAGAGGAAATTATAGAGGCATACAGCTTTTGGACCAGATAATGGAGGTAATGGAGAGAGTTCGAGAAGGTATGATAAGGGAAAGTGAATACTGATGAGATGCAGTTTGGGTTTATGCCAGGCAAAGGGACCACTGATGCCATATTCATTGTTCGACAGCTTCGGGAAAAATGAAAAGAAAAAAAAATGGGATCTGTACTTTGCTTTAGTTGATTTGAAGAAGGCCATTGACAGAGTCCCTTGGGAGGTGGTGAAGTGGGCAATGAGAAAGCTTGGGATGGAGGAGTGGCTGGTTAGGGTGGTTATGGCCATGTATGTGGGTGCTCACGCCCAGGTGAGAGTGAATGGAGTTTTCCGTGACAGTTGATGCGTATCAGGGGTCAGTCTAGAGCCCCTTAAAGTTTGTCATGGAGCTTGAAGGTCTCTTACATGACTCCAGAAACAGACCCATGGGAGATGCTGTATGCTGATGACGTGATTTTCACTGCAGAGAATGAAAGGGAGACGAAAGAAAGATTTAGGATGTGGAGAGACGGAATGGGACGTTTGAGGGCAAATTCAGATAAAACAAAAGTGATGATAACGAAGGCTAGTGGTGGTACCGTCAAAGCAGAGGTAGTATGGGCATGTTCTGTTTGTTACAAGGATGTGGGAAGCAACTCCATCTTGTGAAGTTTTTGTGATAAGTGGGTGCATAGGAAATGTAGTGGTACTTAGGGATATTCTGTGAAATAATGCTGATTTCGTGTGTGCGATGTGTAGGGGAGAGCACGCGAAGACTGTCAGGTATGAAAAAAAAAAAAATGCGAATGAAAGTGTGTATGTCGTCCTGTCTCGGCTACCTCCCTTTCTTTGAGGGAAGCAGCTTAGGTATATAGATAGATAGATACTCTTGAGTGTATGGAATAGTTTTGCTATCTAGAGGATATGTTATGTGCTGGAGGAGACAGCTCTGTGGTTAGGGTAAGGAGTGGTTGGAAGTTCAGGGAGCTGTTGCCTCTCCTGACACTGCGAGGGCTCTTCCTTCACGCTGAGGGATCTTTGTATGTGGCATGTGTTGGGAGTGCAATGCTGTATGGTAGTGCGACTCGGGGAGAAAAGGAAAAAGATATTCGCAGGCTCAAAACGTACAGAAATGACAATGATTAGATGGATGTGTAGTGCGTCCTTGAATGCGAGGCCTGTATTGGTGTTGAGATAAGGGGTAAACTGAGATGCTTTGTGATGAGGAGGGGTAGATTGAGCTGGTCTGTGATGAGAAGGGGTAGACTGAGATGCTTTGGGCACGTCGAGAGGATGGGGGATGACTGCTGGGTGTGGAAAGTGGGGAAGTGTGAACGTCGGGGTTGGGGTTGCGAGAGGCGGACTGAAGATGACCTGGGAGGAGGTCAAAGAGTGTGACCTCAGGGATAAGTGACTGAACAGGGAGGCTGCCAGAGATCGAGCAAAGCGGACAGCCGCCATTAGGTGACCAAGGCCGACGCATGCAAGAATGTTGGAGCCTTATTGAACGATATAATGCGATCATCATCATCGTTATTATTATTATTATTATTATTATTATTATTATTATTGTTGTTATCATCATCATCATCACCATTACTACTACTACTACTTCACTCATCACTACAGAGCCCCACAATCGTGAAGGGGTTAATGAAGGCTGCATCTAACCCCGCCAGTCCAAAAAGTCTCTCCTAAGCTGAATAAAATCGTCTGAATGGCAAAAAAATAAGAAAATAAATAAAAGGAAAAAGGCTAACACGTCATTGGGGTGAAGAGGTTACTGATTCAAAAAATCTACGGACACACACACACACACACACACACACAAATACAAATAAAGAACTATATGACTCAGGTATCGACTGGGGAAAAACATGGGCCAAGGAAAGCTCCCTAACACCTCTCCCTCAGCGATTTATTTATTTATTTACTTGAATACGGTTGACTAACATTCTTGTGTACGCTGTTTATGCAGAGTAGTGTGCTTTTGTACGGATTTATGTAACAAAGAAGACGTCGGCATGGTTATCTTTTTCTTGGAGGGAACACACTTGCGTGCTCCTGGCCTTTGGTTCCTTCTTCCTTGCATTAAAAAAATAAACAAAACAAATCGCTTAGGGAAAGGCGTTAGGGAGCTTCCTTAGCCGAGGATAATACGGGACTAAGACTCGTATTCTCGTCGTATAAGGAAGTTCCCTAACACCACTCACTCAGCGATTTATTTATTTATTTTTGATATGGCTGGATAATTGCCTTATGTTTTATGCAGAGTTTGGCGATACTGGAAGGACTTACGCTCCCTAACACCATTTCCTCAGCGATTTATTTTTGGGTATGGCCAATGAATATCCTTATGTACGTTATTTATGTGGCGTAGGGCGATATTGGAAGGATTTATGCTCCCTAACACCTCTTCCTTAGCGATTTATTTTTTTGAAATGAGTAGCTGAAATCCTTCTGTGCGCTATCTACGCAGCGTAAGATGGTATTCGAAGGATTTATGCTCCCTAACGCCTCTTCCTTAGCGAACTATTTCTGGATATGGTTGGTTACTATCCTTTTGTCTGTTATTTATTCTTTATTTTTTTTTATTTATTGTCAGACGCCATAATCCCATAAGGGGTGGCCATTTGACTCTGAGTTACTGGTTTTACGGGGAGGAGCACTAACCCTCCACCAACCCACTTGTTGACACGTAGGTATGCGGAATGATTTATGTACAAAAAAAAAAACTACAGTAAGGTGTAACACAAAATCGCTTAGGAAAGGTGTTACAAAGCCATGATGTCTCACCTATCGCTGGTTACTATACCCTCTTCATTCTAACCTGGCCTAAAATTGACATCTCTCCTTGAATGCTGGGTTGTGGTAACAGATTAACAGTAGAATATGATGCTGGTCACGAAGAAGTGCTAAGGAAAGGATGTAGAGCGGGTAGAATATGATGCTGGTCACGAAGAAGTGCTAAGGAAAGGATGTAGAGCGCGTAGAATATGATGCTGGTCACGAAGAAGTGCTAAGGAAAGGATGTAGAGCCGTAGAATATGATGCAAGTCACGAAGAAGTGCTAAGGAAAGGATGTAGAGCGGGTAGAATATGATGCTGGTCACGAAGAAGTGCTAAGGAAAGAATGTAGAGCCGCAGAATATGATGCTAGTCACGAAGAAGTGCTATGGAAAGTATGCAGAGCCGTAGAATATGATGCTAGTCACGAAGAAGTGCTATGGAAAGTATGCAGAGCCGTAGAATATGATGCTAGTCACGAAGAAGTGCTATGGAAAGTATGCAGAGCCGTAGAATATGATGCAGGTCACGAAGAAGTGCTATGGAAAGTATGCAGAGCCGTAGAATATGATGCAAGTCACGAAGAAGTGCTATGGAGAGTATGCAGAGCCGTAGAATATGATGCAAGTCACGAAGAAGTGCTATGGAAAGTATGCAGAGCCGTAGAATATGATGCTAGTCACGAAGTACTATGGAATGGATGCAGAGCGGGGGAATATGATGCTAGTCACGAAGAAGTGCTATGGAAAAGATGAAGAACCTAGTATAATATTTCCTTATCCGAATATAATAGTTTTCTTTAAATTCCTAGTAGCTAGTAGTGGTGGTGGTGGTGGTGGTGGTGGTGGTAGTAGCAGTAACAGTAGTAGTAGTAGTAGTAGTAGTGGTGGTGGTGGTGGTGGTGGTGGTGGTAGTAGTAGTAGTAGTAGTAGTAGTGGTGGTGGTGGTGGTGGTAGTAGTAGTATTAGTAGTAGTAGTAACAGTAGTAGTAGGAGTAGTAGTAATAGTAGTAGTAGTAGTGGTGGTGGTGGTGGTAGTAGTAATAGTAGCAGTAGATGGTGGTTGTAGTAGTGGTAGTAGTAGTAACATTAGTAGTTGTTGTTGTTGCAGTAGTAGTAGTAGTAGTAGTAACAAGAAGAATAGACTGCCATGAGATTATGATGCCTGATGCCCGCCGTATCCAAGAATAACTTGCTAAGGAAGAGGTGTTAGGGTGCTTCCTTAATCAACGAGAATGCGGACCTTACTCACATATGGTAAGTGACTCAATATGACTCACAGATCAATGACGAGCGAGCGAGCGAGCGAGAGAGAGAGAGAGAGAGAGAAAGAGGGGGGGAGGTTGACGATACATTTACCAAGTGACTTAAGATATGAATTAAAGCAAAATGTAGTCTCAGAAGAAAAATGACTCACAGAAAATGACTAACAAAAACTCAGAAAAATGACTCACAGAAAAATTACTCACAGAAAATGACCGAAAAGTGACTCACAAAATGACTCAAAGAATAATGACTCAAAAAAAGAAGTTACGTACGTGGAAGATGACATACGGGAAAAATGACTTAGATCTGACTAGAAATTACTTAAAAGAAAATTTACCATGTGATATTTAAAAATAGGAATATGAGAAAGATGAAGATTTACACAAGGAAGACAACTAACCTATAATTGGTTGATAGCATGCTGGAAATTAGTCACAGATTACTAAAACAAATAATAATAATAATAATAATAATAATAATACAGTAATAATAGCAGCAGAAGCAGCAGCAGTAGTAGTAGTAGTAGTAACAAAATGATAACAGTAGTAGTTGTTGTTGTTGTACTAGTAGTGATGATGATGATGATGATGATGACGATGATAATAATAATAATAATAATAATAATAATAATAAAACAGCTGTTACCTACCCCCAATCAGGCAATGACGCATAGGCATTAAAAAAAAAAAAAACAAACAGCAAATTCAGTCACAGTACAAACTCACCAATCCAATATTAACCCAAATAAAAACATAAAAAAAAAAAACACGCATACCATCTTAACACCCACATAACAAAACAATCATGTGGGCATAAAAAAAAAACAACGGAAATAACGGATACAGTACCCCGCCATGCAAAGACGAGAAATAAATGAATAAATCAGTAAATAAATAACAAAAGAATCACGCCTGGGCATAAAAAATAACGGAAACAGTGACTCGCCATGCATAAACGAGAAATAAATAAAATCAGTAACATAAATAGGCGTGCGACAGGTGCTAAGGGAGAGCCTACCAAGAGGAGGGGCAGGCGGTGCGGTGTGGCAGGTGGTGCGGGTGAGGCAGGCAGGGAGGCAGCCAGCCATCTGAGTGAGGCAAGCAGGGAGGGAGGTGGTGCCGGAGCCCCGTCATGTTCCCTGCGCCAACCCACACACACCCAAAATCAATAGTACCCCTTTATAACCCTTTCCATTATATTTACCTTACTTATTTAACGAATTTATTATTTAAGTGATTATTTTAAACCCCCCAGGAGTACAAAGACTAACAAAGACCCGTTTCCATTCTCCCTGCACCAACCAACACACACCCAAAATCGATAGTACCAATTTATAACTACTTTCCACTATGTTTATCTTATTTATTCAGGAGTACAACTTTCACGTGTGGGGAGGCTCCCCACATACAGCTCATCTCAACAAGGTGGAGTCAAAGACATTTCGTCTCATTAACTCTCCTCCTCTTAGTGGCTCCCTTCAACCTCTGTCTCTTCGCCGCACTGTTGCATCTTTATCTCTTTTCTATCGCTACTTTAATGGTCACTACTCCTCTGAACTGTCTGCTTACATCCCTCCACCACTATGGCGGGCGCGTAGCACCTCTCTAGTAACAAACTCTCATCCCTTTTCTGTCCAAATCTCTAATGCAAAGAGTTAACCGTTACTGTCAGTCCTTCATTTATGCAAGTGGTCAACTCTGGAACTGTCTCCTTCTGCCTGTACTTCCTACTGCCCATGACCTCCAGTCTTTTAAAATGTCCAGGCATTTCGAAATAACGCATCTCCAATTTGGTTCTTTGTTATCGTGTTTTTATCTTTGAGGAAACAATCTTGCGGGCTCCTGGCTTTTGGTTCATTCTTCCTCGTATATACTAGGTGTCATGTTTATAATGAATGCAAACGTGAACCGGGTATAGATACTGATAAATTTGTAATTGAAAACATGAGATGTACTATTTAATTTACCTTGGCCCGGAGTTTCGTCTTTTGCAGCTTATTTGACGTAGAACAAGACAATACTATGGCTCTACATTCTTCCCACAGCACTTCTTCGTGACCAGGACCATATTCAAGTGTTAGTCTTTTGTCACAACTGAGCGTTCACGATGAAGAGATGGCAATTTTACGAGAGGTCTGAGGATAATCGGTGAAATTTACACATTGGCACCCACCTGCTTCGGCACCGTAGCTTCCTAAATAAGCTTCCTCTGTTCATCTCCTGACTGTATTTCCTTCTGCCTATGATCTCCAGTCTTTCAAACGCACGTCCATGCATCTCGAACTGAACGGATCTTGAATTTGGTTCTTGGCTTGTTTTTGTTTGTTTAGTTTCTAGCAGGGGACAATTTCCGGGCTTCTGGCCTTTGGTTCCTTCTTCCTTGCATAAAAAAAAAAAAAAAAATGCACGCGTCACAAATCGACTTGTTACCTAAATAACGATGTCGCCAGAGAAATAAACACAATATAACTACATTAAACATAAACTGACACTTATGGCCGTATGCTTAAACTTAAAACTGCCACGTGGAATGCAAGGTCCCTAATTTTGACGATAATTTCTGAAGCAAGTGAGCTAGTACATGTTTAACCTTCCCATGCTGGCTGCAGTGTGTAAAGTGGGATGCAGGCTAACCATACCTTACAACCACACGTGATTTTAAAGACACTGAAAAATGAGAAGAAGTAGGGGGGCTTGCATCCCACTTTACAATTTACCTTCCACTCTGAATATACCGGTAACAATAGCCCTATTTCCGAAGACCAGGGAAAAACACGGAAATAAAAGCGATGATCACAATAAACCGATATGCACAGAACAAAGGGAAACTGGAGGAAACGAGAAAACATGTCGTGTCATGGAATCAAATGGCTGAGAAACAGGATGAGGATATGCACAGAACAACGCGTCCTTCTACCATGCTTTTTACTGTCTTCCTCCTACCTTACCCATGAGGCTTTACCGATGCGCGTTCTAATCTTGTCTTTAACTGCTTTCCTTTCCACCATCCTCCCCTGATCATAAACGCGCGGGGGTTTGAGACGATAAAAATCTGTACACACTGCATTTTGAAAACGAGCGCCAAGGGATGTGTATGCCTACGCCATAAACAAACTCAAAAGAGAAAAATACACTCATGAAAACAGAAAGATAAACATATGAGATCAAAATATTAACAAAAATTTCGTCCCCAAATGATGGTAGAATGTGTAAAAAGGGAAATTTATCTATAAATACACTATGTATCGCACTACTTTGCGCAGCGGAAGAGTACACGTCGCTCTACACGCCTTTACCCAAGAGTTCCACATAAAGAAGGGAATATAGTAACTTAAAAGCGAAAAAAGACATGACCATGCATCAAATCACTTAAGAATTAAAAAAAAAAATCCATAACGGAAAATCCACCCAACTGAGATATTCTGTACAATTACTGAAATCCTCTAAATTTTCTAAAATACTAAGATTAGCTATAGACCACTGACATTCTATTGTAAAACAAATCAGGATACCATATCGTGCCATATTTTCTCTCATGCCCTCAGTTTTCTTCTAATTTCGCATCGTTAACTAATCAGTTTCTTCATCTCTGCATTGTAAATTTATGAATCCAAAAACAAACCTGCCGTTCTCTCATCCCTAACCCCCGTGTGAACCCCTTAACGTTACGCTTCTTTGTCTAAATGCTCTAGATTAACACTAGAATATAGTACTAGCCACGAAGAGGTCCCATGGAAACTATGATGGACTGTAGTACAGATATTGTCTTTTCCTGTCAATGAAGTCTGTGAAATAAGCTACAAAAGGATGAAAATGTGGACCAAGTTAGCGTAACAGAAGAGGCATCCACCCATCAGAAGCAACCCTACCCTAGGCTGTGTTCAATGTGTTATTGTCATAGTATCATTCTCTTTACAATTTATCACATTTACTTCACCTTCAATTTTCGTGGATGTTGCAAATATCCATATCGCTAACTTCAATGATGTACTAGATAACATGTCGCAAGCAAAATAAATTGCCAAGGAAGAGATTTTGAATGTCCAAAGTTACTATATTTCTGGTATGCAACTTGGCCCATATGTTCAATCTTTTGTAGCTTATTTTACAAAGTTCAGTAACAGAAAAAGATAATACAACAGCTCTACATCCTTTCCGATGGACTTGTTCATGACTGGTGTCATATTCGTGTATTAATCTATTGCTACAGCTCAGTATTCAAGATTGAGAGATGGCATTTTTGGGCCAAGTAAAACAGGTACAGAAATACATACATCTTCCACTGACAAGTACGCCTAGGAAGACTGCGATCAGGCCATTACATTTCCTCTGCTTCATTACTAACACAAACCAAAATTAGCTGGCAATCCACTCTGTCCACACTACAATGCACCCTCTCTACCCCACACAGTTATACTCAACTCATGCACTTCTCAATCATTACAGACAACCTTTCAACACAAGGAAAGCAATTTGTCTCTCCCACGCTATTACAACAGAATTTTTCAACACAATCAAAGCAAATGATCTCTGGGAACACTACAAATGAGAGCTTCCTGAGGTCCACCAAGAGTTCCTATGATACTGGTGCAGCAAATACTAATACTATACCCAACTTGCCTAAAACAGTCATCTCTCCATCTTGAATACTGAGTTGCAGCAAGAAATTAATGCCAGAATTATTATTTAAGTCAAAAGAGCTATGGAAAGTAGGTAGCCACTGTTACATGAAATAAATTGCAGAAGGAAAAAAAACCTGGGCCAAGTTTAGGTGAAATGACTATGCAGTACCACTACAATCCCTATCATCATCTTCTTCATCCAGTTTTACACTGTTACTATTTTCACATTCACATCCTACCTCTGTGTTCCTCTCAAGGTGACAGCAAAACAACTTACACCAACAATCTGATCTTTTTGCAAACCAACAGATAAACTTATGATATTATACTTTTCATTCCTGGATCCTACTCACATCACCCTAAGCAGGAAGAGTTGGGAGGATGCTATGCCTAGTTTTGATGGACTTAAAGCACTTTCTGAAAAATATTATTACTACCACTCGTCAGAAAAATTTCCCATACTAGCAACCTGACTTTTGTTACTGGATTTCAGTGATCTGCTTACTACACCATCTACTGTCCTTAAACTATCGGAAACCACAAAACATTTCTCCATCCATCCATCATCCAATCCTATGTCACCCCCTGAGGAGCGTAGGAACCTGGGGCTAGGCATAACATTTCTATTCCCTCTAATTTTTCTCTCCATGTCCCTCAACAAACCGACCATCCCTACCCCTTCTTTCCATCTTACCTCACTTCCCATTTACCATCCCCCCCAAGGCTGCCAATTCTTTACCTTATTCTGAACAACAAAACTGTCCTAACAAGCTTCAATAAAAATCATTAATAAACTCACTGAGACAATTCTTTCCACATCTTCATCCAAAACTGCTTCCATACAAATCTTCACCAACAAGTCATGCACACCAAATGAACTCCTGCATCTTCAAAGTGCATAAATTTAACTAAAAATGAACAATACAACTGCTACCTCAATTGCAGTACACAGGAATAATGTTATGCTACTGACATGTTCTACATACTTCATTATGAACTTTCCACCTCAGAAAAACTACAGTAGGTTGTAATAACTAGACAATACACAATAATTAGGTAATAGAAACATCTTTGTATTTCTCCAATTTATTACAAAAGTCTGGTATATAATTGCAGGATTGTACCTAAAACACTTAATAAATTTAACCTTCATTCCTTTGGACAACAATTAAAGTGGGCAGTATCACTTTAGGAATGTTGCCAGGGTGAGGAGTTGTGTGTACTGATTGTGAAACCTCTTATTCCCCCATCCTGGCTTTATTACCGCCACTATCTGGTAAATGTCGGTCACTCTGTCTGCCAGGCATGTATAGACTTAAGAAATATGAGTGCATTAAAATCAGACTGAACTGAAGCCAGCATATGTTTCTCACTGGAAGATTTTGAGTTCTCAACAATTCAGCAATAGGTTGGTGCCATTAATATTACTGTACTTGTTTACAGGCATAGCAGGATTATGCTCTTTACATACAACAACAACAAACATGACCACTTTTCCATACTTGGCACACATTAAACCTCAAGCAGACTCAGGGAAGTGAATTTAGCGTGTCGGTCAAGCCACCCCAGGCAGGTAGATAGCACTGCAGGCTCTCCAGCAAAGTAGATTAAATGACCAGGTTCCCTAACAACCAAGGGGTCCTGATTAAGATCACAAATGAGCACTAAGTTTACAATTCCTCTCCATAACTGAGAAAGGCAATCTGTAAGGCTCATTCTTAACCTGCTGCCACCAGTGGGGTTAAACGCCGTGTTTACAAATCCTCGTCGTCCTCCGGCAGGGCGGTCTGTGAGGCCTCCTGCAAGTCGCTCTCGATCTGTTGCTGCCACTGGGGGTCCATCTGTACCTCTGGGGGCAGCAACGCAGGCATGGCAACAAACTCCAGGTTGGGGTCTCCGATCAACTTCCTCGCCAGCCACAGGAACGGCTTTTCAAAGTTGTAGTTGGACTTGGCAGAAATGTCATAGTACTGGAAAAGCAACAAGATCAAAGGATGATTTAAATCCACACATACTATCACTGTGAGGATATCAACAGTTTAAGTCCAACACTTGACACTCTGCAGCTATGAACAGAAAGGTCACTCAATATACCTGTCCATTTCTGTTATCCTGGGGTCCTTTCAAATATTGACTTTCTTCAGTAAATCTGTAATAATTTAGGTAGTCTTCAAAGCTCAAGCTGAGTGAAAAAGGCATGTTCCTGGTGATATTTTTACCCCTCTGTCTTCTATGCTCCGCTCATAATTTCACCTTTAATATCACATACTGTATTATCATAATGGACAAAAAACATCACCATTTTTTTTATAACATTCCCAAGCATCCTTCTCTTTATGCATGCCATGACTCCCTTCAACATTCTCTCCTGTCTTTTATGCATAATGATGTAGGCATGTGTAGTCTGGCCATGTGCTGTTTGCCACAACTGAGTGGGAAGTAATTTCCATCTCATTCGGCATTTGTGATAAGTGCGCGCATAAAAGATTTAGTGGTTTTAGAGGCAGTCTGTGAGATAATGCTGATTTCATGTATGCAGTGTGTCACAGAGAGCAGGTGGAGACTGTCAGGCGCAACAGGACTGATCTTGCTGGTAAGTCTCCCGAGTGTGTGGAAAAGTTTAGTTACTTGGGAGACATGTTATGTGCTGGAGGTGGGGCTGGAGCTAGATCTGTGGCTAGAGTGAGAAGTGGCTTTAAGATGTTGAGGGAGCTGTTGCCTCTCCTGACAATGAGAGGGCTCTCCCTCCGTGCTAAGGGATCTTTGTATGTTGCATGTGTTAGGACAGTATTGCAGTATGGTAGTGCGACTTGTGGAGTAAAGGAGGAGGATATTCACAGCCTAAAATGTACAGAAACGGCAATGAGTAGGTGGATGTGCAGTGCATCCCTGAATGTGAGGCCTTGATTGGGGTGGGGGGTGGAGGGTGGGGGGGCTAAGTTTCCGAATGAAGAGTTAAGAGGAAGGACAGGACTGGAGTGTACTGGTGTTGTGATGAAGGAAGTAATTTGAGATGGTATAGGCATGTGGAGAGGATGAGGGATGACAACTAGGTGTAGAAATTTACGCGTGAATGTTGAGGGTAGGGTTGCGAGAGGCAGACCGCAAAAAACCTGAGACGAGGTTGTAGAGTGTGACCTCAGGGACAAGGGATTGAATAGGGAGGCTGCCAGAGATAGTGTGTCATGGAGAGCCACCATTAGATGACAAAGGCCGACCCATGCAGGCATGTTGGAGCCTTTACAAACGAACAAACAATGATTAAAATATGAAATACCAATGCATAATCTCCCTTCACAACATGTTCCCTGGTCACAATCTATTATCACTCTCCCCAACACTCCAAAATAAACCATCATATTATTTACAGGGCAAGTGTCTAGTTTTCCTTAGTTTCTCTTCACAAATATTCACACACATTCTAATCAGACGTATTCAGGTAAATCTGTCCTTTCCACACACACACCATTACACGGGCCCGTATTCTGGTTGGTTCAGGAAGCTCTCTAACACCTCTTCCATAGCAATTCATTTTTGGACATGGGTGGTTAATATCCTTTTCAACATTATTTATGCAGAGTATGGCTATAATGGAAGGATTTATGTACACAGAAGAGAACAGTAAATATGCAAACTATGCCGCCTTGGAAGGATTTATGTAACACAGAAGAGGACAGCAAGGTGGATGACAGCATTTGAAGGATTTATACAACACAGAAGACAACAGCAAGGTGTAATAAACAAAATAAATCACTTAAGAAAAGGTACCAGGGAACCTCCTTAACAGACAAGAATACAGACCAAGGTGTGCACCACTTTCACTGTCTCACTCAAACCCTGCAAATCCCTTTCCTCAACCCAGGTGTGCAAATAACAGACCATACAAGTCACATCTCATCTCTCACTCATTTCTGTCTTGCTTCCTTAAAAATCTACACTATTTCAACATTTCTTACTGATTTCCTTATATACAACAAACCTGAAGCATAATGTTCTGCATGTAACACGTCAATAGGACATGAACAAAGAAATGGCTTGAGTTAATAATGAGCCAGCATGGGAAGCTAAGCAGGGCAAAGGATACAACATACCAGTGTGTGACATCATGAGAAAGCTAGGGGATAAAGGACCAAAATAGATGAAGTACAGGCAGGTCTCATTAAACAAGTATCCACTATACGAGAAACTGATGATACCAGAAAGGGCAACTTAGATCTCAATTTGGTATTGCCAGCAGGGTCAGTTAACTAGTTTTCTCAGAAGTTACGTACCCCTTTATGTGAGTTTTGTAATCTTTTTTTTTTTTTCAATACGTTATATGAGTATCCACTATCCGAGCAGTCCTCCGTTAACATATCCCACATGTATAAGGGACCTGTCTGTACAGCATAGTGCAATAATATATGCCAACAGTCTTGTTTTTACGGCTGAGCCAGAATTCTGAAGATCTGTACAATATGTGGCCCATTTCACTATGTGTGGTGTCAGATTATTGCTTGTGCTTTCAGTGTCACTGGATCCTACCTCATTCCCATCCATCAGCTGAGAATGTGGGTTGAGATGATGATGATCAAAAAGATGAAGCTGATGAAGATGAGAGATTACAAAAGATAGTGATGATAATTAATGACGATGATAACGACAATAATGGCACGTCTCAAATAAAAAATACAAAAGCAAGGTGATGGGGGAGAAAACTGGTAAAAAGGCAACAAAATGTTCAAACACAGCTTGCAAGTTATGTCAAGCTGGGATGATGACGGTGCAGCAGAACAAGATATCCAAACAATTCGTAAAGTTCCGAAAAGCCTTGAAAAGTTTTGAAAAGCTGGGAAGATAATGAGAAGACCCCCAACTACTGCATTAAGTGGCAATGTTCACTATCATTCATGCATAGTTATATATATAGGATGATTCTCTAAGGGGCCCCAGAATAAATACAGTAAAAGACATGGAACAAAGTCACAGCGTGTGACCTCTGGGATAAGGGATTGAATAACAAGGCTGCCAGAGATCAAGCAGCACGGAGAACCACATCAAGCAACCAAGGCCCACGTATGGAAGCATGTTGAAGCCCTTGTTTTTTTTTTTTATTATTATTTTTTTTTTAATACAGCATATTAACCAAGTGATACCTGCTCATCTCCATGCTGGTGAAAAAACATCATTTCATTTTCAGGATGCCTCTCTTGTTTCATGGATGTCTAAACTCAAAAACCAGGGAGTCTTTCAAATGCGTATACGTTGGGTACAGAATGAAGTTTGTGTGCACGAAGTTTCATTAAAATCCACAAATTAATAAATGATATATTGGCATTATTCTGGGACCTCAGTAGTGAATCACCCTGTACATTATTCACTAAATTATTTGCAAGCATTAAAGCATATCCCCATAAGCAGTAATATCCATACAAATACAAACAGCATAAAGCATAAACAATCCTTAAATACATACACACTGGGGCATTCTCAAAACTACAATCTGAGGTGGAAAGCTGGAATAATGAAATCATGTATAAGCCAATGCATTGTACAAGCTGCCAGTCAGAATAAAAGATTACTACACAGCACATGCAAACCAATTAATAGGGTAGCACAATAAGACTGAAGTGGTGTCATTTGGCTCAGGGGAGAGAGATATAACGTAAAGTTCTTGCTCATTACAGTAGTCAGAAGGCACGAAACTGCAGTGGTGTCATTCTGCTCACAAGATACATAAAAGATGACTGTTCTTGCAACTGAAACCTCACTGCTGCAACATGTATCTATAGTCAGACACAAGCAAATCGCCTCCTTGTCACCCTGCCTTTTTGCTGTCCTCCCCCCAGCATACAACCCCCCTCTCTCGTATAACTCTCTACTACATCACTCCATCTCCTCCTCAGAGTCCCCCTCCCTTGCCCCCACTCTGCCTCAATATACACTGCATAAATTAACTTACATGCTGACCCACATCCCCTCCCAACAATCCCACCCTAACTAGCTGAAAGTAACTATCATAATCCTCCTAACCCTAACTCCCACTCAAAAATGGGTTGAGAAAAATCCAGGAAGTAAAGGAGAATTATCAACAGTGCTCAGCAAAATAGGAGAGTCATTCACTCAGGGCAGGGATATATCAGCTTTATAAAAGTGTGTGTGTGTGTGTGTGTGTGTGTGTGTGTGTGTTTTCAGACACGCCTCAAATACCTTCAAGACAGTCCAACTATGGGGGAAAAAAAAAAAAAAAAAAAAAAAAAAAATCTTTACTATAAGCATGTCCTACTCCATCACTTCAATCCTCTGACCTTCTTTTGCTTCAACTCTTGGCACCTTGTTTTCTCAACACATTCACTTACCACTTCACCCATATTTCTGGTGTTCCATGCCTTCCTCCACCTTAAACTCAATCACATACATTCAACTGTGTTTCATCCTTCCATCCACCTCACTAATATTCACTCTCTTCACTGCCCTGTTCATAGCCTTTCTAAATAGGCAAACCATTCAAGCTCACATCCTTTTACTAAATCATAAACTGAAAAGGGACACCACCCAGTTTTAAAGCATTAAATAGTAGCAACTGCCATAGCCTTAAGTTTTAAATAGTAGCAACTGCCATAGCCTTAAGTTTTAAATAGTAGCAACTGCCATAGCCTTAAGTTTTAAATAGTAGCAACTGCCATAGCCTTAAGTTTTAAATAGTAGCAACTGCCATAGCCTTAAGTTTTAAATAGTTGCAACTGCCATAGCCTCAAGTTTTAAATAGTAGCAACTGCCATAGCCTTAAGTTCATCTGAAAGCATGGGCCCACTAACTACAGGATGAAGCTGCTTTCCTCCTACATTTTATCATACTCCTTTTGGGGCGATAGGGAGGAAGCTGTGGGTCACTTGTGTAACCAGGCAGTGGATCCGCATGGTTATATCAGCACCACCACATGAAGGCATCCCTCTCCAGCACCAAAAAAATAAATAAATAAATAAATAAATGAATATAAAAAAAGTCTGCTTACAGGAATAGCAAATTGAAAAGGGGTTGTCATCCAGTTTCAAGGGGTTAAGAAAGATACAAAGATGTCACTGACCTGGAGGTTCTTTTTTCGGTGGAAGATAATGGATTTCGCCTTCACTTTGCGATCCTTGACGTCAACCTTGTTTCCACAGAGGACGATAGGGATATTCTCACAAACTCTGACCAGATCGCGATGCCAATTGGGGACGTTCTTGTAGGTGACGCGCGATGTGACGTCAAACATGATGATGGCGCAGTGGGCCTGGATGTAATACCCATCTCTGAGACCACCCAGCTTCTCCTGACCGGCTGTGTCCCAAACGTTGAATCTGGAAAGTTTTTATAATTAGTATACAGTAAGTTAAAGATGAACGGAATAAGTTAAAGATGAACAGATAAAACACAGACTCTGTATGGTGTTTAAGAAGAATCATATCGCACTGTATTGTTTATAAATGTTCTAACATGCTTGCATGTGTTGGCCTTAGTCATCTAATGGCGACTCTCCACACTGCCCGATTTCTGGCAACCTCCCTATTCATTCCCTTACCCCCAAGGTCACACTCTCAGTAAAACCCCTTTAATGTGGGATTTTGTAAAGGTGGACAAGTGAGAGATTCCCTAAGTCAGTAAACACAGCCCTACACAAGACACGAAGTGTGGGCCCAATACCTTATCACAGTTAAGCTACCCTTTCTTTTACTGCTGATCAAAGAAAATGCTACAATTTTTAAATGGTGAAAAAAAGAACTGATACGCAGATGAAATGCTAAACTGCTATGTTATAAATTCACAATATGGACACCCAACCCCCAACCTTAACCTCTGAGCCATATAAATACTGTATCTGCAGGGTGATCCAAATAAATCAGCTGTAGTAAAAAAAAAAAACTGTCACTCCCATTTACAAGTGTGGTTACAGTCAGTGACAGATACAGATCTTATCAATCCATTTTTTTTTTTTTTTATCTATTAAGCACAAACATTTAGGTCATAAGCATCATCTCAAACTGGCCATTTAAAAGACTGGGCGAGGAAGTATCTCAGTTCTTATCTTTAAAACCATAGTTTATCGAGCTTAGAATAGAATGCACGTGAGTGAGAAACCTATTGTAATCTGTGCCATGTCGGAGCCTTTATAAATGATATGACAACAACCTAATTAATTAAGTTTCAAAAGTCTCTCTTTAAAGCAGATAAAAATGTGCAGAGATAGTTTAAAATGATAAACTCATCACACTGAATGGATTAATGTTACTTAGCCAATTTCCTCTGACTTACAGTACAGTACTACAAGCAGGTCCTGTTATACGAGCATCAGCTATCTAAGAAACTGACAATAAGAGAATGGGCATTTTAGACCCAAATTCGGTGATGTCAGCAGGGTCAGTTAACTTAACCCTATTTCTCCCCAAAGTTACAGTATGTGTTATACAAGTTTTGCGATTCTTTTTTGTCAATCCGTTATAAGAGTTTCCACTACCTAAGCAGTCTGCCATTAACATATCCTACTCATATAATTATGGGACCCACCTGTATTTGGTGTGAAAATTCGTGATGCTTTGGGACAACATATACCAATGACCTACCATAAAGGAGTACGGTATGAGTGAACTGTCTGCATGTTGTTCTCGGATAACCTCTACCTGCCAAAAGACTAGAGCTGTTTTGTCATAGACTGAGGTGGAAGGAGAGACGAAGACCAAGGAAGACGTGGTTGAACAGGGAAATATATGAGAAGTGTGAGATAAAGGGAGTGCTGCCTGATGGAGGACAGGGCAACATACAGGAATCTGTTCATGGTCACTCCCTCTGGAATAAAAGCACCTGGTTATATAGCCAGCCAGCCAGTCAGTACAGTCATGCACATACATACTTGATGGGTCCTCTGTTGGTGTGGAAGACAAGAGGGTGAACCTCCACACCTAAGGTGGCCACGTATTTCTTTTCAAACTCTCCCGTCAGATGGCGCTTCACAAATGTGGTCTTGCCA
Organism: Coenobita brevimanus; assembly: GCF_032717465.1. Lineage (NCBI taxonomy): Eukaryota > Metazoa > Arthropoda > Malacostraca > Decapoda > Coenobitidae > Coenobita > Coenobita brevimanus. The sequence goes on along the minus strand of NC_136955.1, from coordinate 1,817,827 downwards.
GTGCCACCATCCCCCACCAGAACCAGCTTGAAGGTTGGCATCTCCTGTTCTGCAGCCATGTTTGTTGTTGCCTGGGAAAGCTGCCACCAACTATATTCTGGAAGAGATTAAAATAATTTCAATTCCAGCACCAAACAGGTAGAGGATATGGCTAATGACTAATTTTAAGGATAGCATATCTTGTTCAGCAGCCATGCTGAAATATTACAACAATAATGTGGCAAAAAATATGCAACTTCCTGTTCTAATACAACTTGGGGCTGAATTAAACAGCAAAGGCAGCATTGTGATTTGCTGTATTTTTGTAATGATAACGGTAACTACAATGTAGCCTATGCCCTACCAGCATTTGCACAGACTACATACAGTACTGATCAGCAACAGAATCATGTGGTAACTGATGAATGTGCCATACAGAGCTGCTGTTTATGCTTTAGTAGTCTGGGAACTACAGCAACTAATCAGATGTTTTTGGTATAGTATTTTTATCTCTGCAGGTTTGGTCAACAGAATTCTGCCAGCTACAGTGATCCGTCATTTATTTGTCATACGGTACTTCAGCTAAGGCCCTCTCAGATAATGCACTCTGAACAATGCTGTATTACCTCTACAGTAGGTATGACACCTATAAAACCCAGTACTGCATGGGTCTCTCATTATCGACAGGAGCTGTGTTCCTAAGACAGCCATCAATGCACAAACCCCGTCAATACCAACTCAACTGTGTTCTCATGCTTGCCACAGTATATAGCGAAGTATGCAATCATATGCACTGGGTGGAAAATTTTCATAGGGGCCAAAAAGGGGGCTCTTGAAAATGTCTGGATTTTCCATGCCACATCAGCCACCTAACAATGGCTGTTACTTGTGGTTCAACTTCCACTTTTCTTTGTCCAGGAGATATTAACCATGCAAAACAAGGGCCCGTTATAATTTTAATATGACCATCCGCTGAAATGCAACCCTTTCAAGACCTACTGGGAAGAGCGTCCTACCTGTGCTTGTCATAGAACTACTGTACTAAACTAGATTTTATAGTCTTAACAGAGCACTTCCACTAGTGATTTTTTTTTTTTTTTTTTAATTCTTGCAACCGTACTCCGGAACAAAATAATGAACGCTATCTAACATTTCAAACATATCTGAAGCTGAATCAAATTACTGTACCAAGTCAGCAAAAACCAAGTGGAAGTAAATGTCAACAGGCTGCAGGGACAATGCCAGGACTTCCAGCTGGAGAAAGTGAACCCGACAGTTGAAAAAGGTCATGGTTAGGATCAGAGGATGTGACCTTCTCATAACTGGTTAGGTTAGCTCTGCCCATTAATCTTTAGACAAAAACAATGCCAAGATTAAATAATGACATGGGGAGGGGGAAAAAAAAGGTAGGGCAGGGGGGAGGGGGGGCTTCCTATATTTCGTACACATGCAATTTCACCCCTCTGCCAGTCCAGCTGCACAGTGCAGATGACGTTTTCAGAATCTATGCACCTACACACTCCAACCAATATGTCTGAACCACTTTGCTCTGGTGAAGTGACTGTTTAATATATGCCTGTGCACCAGCCACTAGGGTTGGTTTATGTGGCTTGCATTCTAGGTTCTGGTATCTTTCTTTTTCACATTTGCCATCCATCTCACTTTGCTGGTTTGGACTAATTCTACGAGACCTCCCATTAGGGGATGTTTAAAATTTTAACGATGATTAAATTCAATAATTACGTAAGAGAAGGAAATAACTTACAACACTTAATGCTTTTCTTTCCGTTACAGGTGGCTTTACATTGAGTGACAAGCCAAATGGTTTCCTGTAAGCCAAGAAACCATTTACAGCGCTGGGTGGTAACCATACAACCAAACCATACGTGCTCCCTACGTGTCAAGTAGGTTGGTGGAGGGTTAGTGCCCCTCCCTGTAAAACAAATAACTTAGAGTCAAATGGCCACCCCATACGGGATTATGGCGTCTGGCAATAGATAGATAGATAGATAGACTAAAGACAGTAAGGTTAGGTTACTTAAATCAACAAAGGTCTCCTGTGGGGATAACGGAACAATTCAGCCCCTGTCTTCATGTTGTTCTGGTTAGGATGGAATGGATCTAGTGTGGTTAGGTTAGGTTTGAGTATGTGAACATATGGAGAGAATGGAGAACGAAAGACTAAGAGGGTGTATGTAGGTGAAGTGGAGGGAGGGAGAGTGAGGGAGAGACCGAGGATAAGGTGGAGGGATGGAGTTGAGAGGTATATGAGGGAGGGGGGAGTGAGTTAGCGGGAGGGCAGTCAATCAGTGGGTGACAGAGCAACTTAGAGGCATTTTATCTACGGCCACCCTTTGCGGGATTAGGGTGTCAGGCTATAGATAGATCCATCTGAGTAGGTAATGTTGGGCTGTGTATGACAAAATAACTGCCGATGGACTAACCTTAGGGATAAATAGACCTGAGGCCCACCAAGGCAGGCAGTAACTTACCATGTGTGAAAAACTGACGAGGTTTAATGATTACCTTCAGAGCTACACATTTCCACACATTTTAAAATCACAAGGACTATTAGGGATGGAGTGGAGAAGTATATGAGAGAGGGGGGGGTGTGAGCTGGGAGCAGGGTAATGAAATGGCAGGGGACAGGGCGACATGGAGGCGATTTGTTTGAGGCCACCCCTTACGGAACTGAGGCGTCTGGCAATAGATAGATAGATACATAGATAGACTATTAGCCAATAAGTACAGCTGTAATTTATATGCATGTAAGCTTTGTTTCACTGCCATTTTTAAAGCCACACTTCCCCTCATCTTCAAAGCCCTCTCCACTTAAGGGAATTCTTGTAGTCCCACTTATGAGGTTTGAGTCTAATGAACTACAAGGGCATGTATCTGTAGGGAGGCTGCCAGAGATCAAGCAGCAAGGACAGCCGCTATTAGGTGACCAAGGCCGATGCATGTTGGAGCCTTTATAGACAAATCAAATCAAAAACTGTATCTGTCATCTCTCTCCTCCATAAAAGCTACAGTACTTATATCAACCACCTCATCAACACTGCAAAATTCTGGATAAATAACTAAAAAATATGATGGTAATGAGAGCTAGGAAATAACCTAATCTTGCACAGAACTAGGAAGTAAATTAATCTTGCAATAAACTAAGAAACTCATCTTGCAAGAAACTAGGAAATTCCCTGATCCTGCACGAAACCAGGAAATAACCAAATCTTGCATGGAAATAGGAAATAATAATCTTGCATGACACTAGGAAATAATCTTGCATGAAACTAGGAAATAATAATCTTGCATGAAACCAGGAAGTACCCTAATCTTGCATGAAACTAGGAAATAATAATCTTGCATGAAACTAGGAAATAATAATCTTGCATGAAACTAGGAAATAATAATCTTGCATGAAACTAGGAAATAATAATCTTGCATGACACTAGGAAATAATCTTGCATGAAACTAGGAAACACCCTTATCTTGCATGAAACTAGATAACACCCTTATCTTGCATGAAACTAGGAAACACCCTTATCTTGCATGAAACTAGGAAATAATCTTGCATGAAACTAGGAAATAATCTTGCATGAAACTAGGAAACACCCTTATCTTGCATGAAACTAGGAAACACCCTTATCTTGCATGAAACTAGGAAATAATCTTGCATGAAACTAGGAAACACCCTAATCTTGCATGAAACTAGGAAATAATAATCTTGCATGAAACTAGGAAATAATCTTGCATGAAACTAGGAAATAAACTTAATTTCACATGAAACTAGAATATTACCTAATCTTGCATGAATATACCTATCTTGCATGGTAGGCTATTAGGAAACAATAATAAACACAAATGGCATAAATAACACAACAGTATCACGCTATATAAGAATGCTAGTCACGAAGAAGTGCCATCATTTTTACGTAAACCCACCGACCCCGAAAGCAACCCAGCCTAAACCAGATATTACTGCCTATCAGGATTACGTAATACTGCAACTCGGACTACAAAACCCAAAATACACATCACAACTACAAAATAATACTACAAAATCACCCTCAACTCCCCTACAAAACGGTACTTTAATCTGTTTTGGGGTTTAGAAATTTGCCCACAGGAAATTCCTATTTTTTTTAAGTTATTGGGGGAATTTAACTTTCGCGATCACCACCCATGGCTCAAAAATATCTCCCCATGCACAAAAATCCTCTGGCAGTCTTAGTATCGCTCAAATATTGGCGCAAAAATGGCTAAAATATGGCTAAATCCCGCTTACCTGGCCGGCATCTAGTCCTAGCCCACTCCACCCCAGACAGGCCCACGAACAACCAGTCTTGGGTGTGGCATTAATATAAATTCCAGTTTATATATACTAATCCCCTATACTCAGTTCACTATACACATTCACATATCCTCAGTGCAAATCCCTGGGAATAATGGGGGATCCTCACAGGTGTCAGGTACGAGCACTTAAAAATCCCACCGCCAAATCGCCATCTTCTTTGTTTGACGGGATTTTCACATTCATGCCAATCTTACCGTCGTCAATATCTACCAAAACCAAATTCGTTTCGAAATAAAAACGCACTCACCTTTAAGCCTGGGGTTTTCGCTAGAGATATTACGTGTCTAGGGACCGTGGACTGGGGGATGTCAAGCTCAGAGGACGATATTACCCACTCACCGTCAGACAGTGTAAGGACGAGAATTCCGTCAAGGAGCTCCGGCGGTCTGGAAGGTCCGGTGGCGCGCGTTTGAAATACCACGTGCTTTTCTTATTTAACCTTATGTCACCCTCTAAACCCCTTAAATCAACTTACTTTCATTAAAAAACTACGATAGGTTTATTTTTATATAAGTATATTCATTCTCTGATGCAAAATGAATGAGTTGGATATGACATCACTTAGTCCATTTGAATTTACCGCTCGATGACGTTACGAGCCTGCAATGAGCGGTAGCCAGACATGTTTAGATTTTTATTTTACCTATTATTCATACAGGATTGCAGAAAGGATAGTCAGTAGTTGTTATTATATTTGGTTTACTCATATAAAAATTACTTCACCTGTACTTATTGGAAGCATTATTCATTGCACAAACAGAATTAAAACAACCGCTATACCCTATATGGCAGGATAAAGTCACGTGATTCTCTCATGCAGCAAAAGAATGCATTTTTTTTTATTTACATGATAAAGGATACATGTAATTAATCCAGCATATAAACATAAATAGGTTTCAGTAAGATGAACTATCGAAAACTCAGGAGCACAAGGACATGACTCACGAAACAGAAATGACGAAACATTATGGAATACCAGCTATGTCTCGAGAAACGCCAAAATTATTCTGGGTACTGAGATAACATCTACATTACTTTTTTGTCGCATCTTTAGCGTCAAACTCCATCTGAAGCCCAAATAAAGTTGACAGTTCAGGTATTTTACTTCACAAGCGCTTTATGCGGTCTATTTATCATGAGTTCACCTGTCACACAACAATCTGAAAAGTAACGATCAGGAGAGGGCGTATTCATGAACATTCTAGTCGTGTATAGTTTCATATTTTATTTTCATTCCACTGCTACCCAACACTTCACTCCTATACTGGAATGAATGAAAAAAATGAAAAATACAACCCAACAGAATGATTCCCGATAATAATTTACTTATATGGAGACTTACAACGGTTTAGGCCTATCATAAAATTGTTTAGGACACCATGCTTTATAAATACTCCGTCGGAAATTACAGACGCTTGCCCTTGGGATATTTCAACGAAAAATGCAATCTTTTCGGGAAGCCGCCCTGATGCAGACTCCCTCGGAACTCTGCCCGTTGCTCGCTCCATTTTAACTAGGCCTCCTGACGTAATATCAGTGCTCAAAAACACATCCACAACTTTACCTGCAACCCCTTTTGTCAAAGGGCCACTCATGTGTTTAATTCTTGCTAGTTGCTACTAACACAGTATCGTAGGTACAGAGGGATCTGGGGCATCCCTGTGGGCATCCCCCACTCTTCAGTCAGACCCGTGGATCCGCCTATTCCCCCCATATGAAATTTCGTGTGCATGGCTAATTGTAGCAGTGGAGCCCCCAAAACAGGGTTTGGCCCCCTCTTAGCCCCACACTACACCAACAGCACTGTTTTATTCACCTTATGGGAGGTTTACGGAACTGTTGCAGTTAGCCATAGCCATATTAAACCCCTTTATCTCTGATTTTGACCCGAACATGCAACTCAGCCAGGGTGACATGGAGGCGATTATTAATGGCAACCCCCAACAGGATGAAAGCGTCTGGCTATAAATAGATTATTATAAATCAATCAAAACTTTAGTAAACAGATATTTTAAATGATATCAGAAATCCTTCACTTCAGCACATCAAAGCCTGTATTCGTTGTCTGGAATATTTCAGCTATCATTGGGTACAGTATTAAACTCACCAGTTATAAAAAAATGAGTAAGAAATGTAAAGATATGACCACCATCCCCTAAATTAATATCCAGGGTCATGCAGTTGTGAACAAAAACATTAGGCAGGTAAAACCACACCGTTCCCCTGATGAGCTGCTCCCGGCGTCTCCTGAGCCTGCTACCTTCCCGCGGTGGATTTGATGGCGATTTTCTTCTCTCGCCTGCATCCTTATTACGTACAGCCGTTGGTTTGATTTCCGTGGAGATCTTGTAAAATAATACCTCCAGACTATCGTGTTGGTGCTTAGGTTTATCAGGTACAAAATTTTCTGTTCTCATGCCAGTTTCGTCATTGTGGAGGGTAACACTCCATAGTTAGTGTAATCCTCATATTTCTTTTACTTTTTCAGACTGTATATAGGGTAGAGTTGCAGTTTTTGACATTAATGGCTATTTTGATATAATTTCTAGTTTAACCTTACCCAACTAAGTTAGCCTACTAACCTTACTGCTCAGACCTAACATAACCCAACAAGCCTAGGTGAAGGATGTGACTGAAACAGCAATAACACTACATATAGGAAAAGATTTTCAGATTTATGGCAGAAACAAGCAGATAAATTCATAGTCTAATAGAATTGAAGGACCTTGTATTAACCGCTGATGCCTTGAGCCAGAGAACTGCGGCCCAGGAAACCCTTGCCTCACCACACTTACCCAAACCCTTCTGCACACACATAACTCGTTGAAGCTTCGGAAGAGCTGACTTGCTTAGATTTTACAGATGTATTTTTGGTATTACTGCAGTTTTGGGGTCACACCCTTCACTTAGGCTAGATTAGGTCAACTGATAGTGTAGTTAGGTTTGATTGTATAGGTTTAATTAGGTTAACTAAGTCAGGTGAAGTTAGAGTAGGTTAGAAATAAACTCAGAAAAACTTGACTCACCAAAACTGCAAATTTGGCTTTTTTTTTTTTTTCTTAACATAATTATCATTGTGTTGGATAAAAAGGTTGTGGAAATGTGTAATTTTGAAAATATCCCCTTTTGTAACTGCAAACCATGGCATTTATCCACCTGCCATGTCAGACTTCGGTTGATTGAGCTCAGGAGTCAGTCAGTCGTAATTGTCACTTGATCCAGTTTATATGACAACCTAACCAAACACAGCAGCTTAAAACAAACACAACAACCTAACCAAACACAACAGCTTAACCAAACTCAACACCCTAACCTTCCTGAGGGACTTGGGACTATTTGGCCAGACTGCCTAGGGAACAACTGCTACTACTACAGGTATACCCCAGTTTAACGATGCAATTGGTTAGGTAAAAACCCATTGTTAGGTTGGGTAATGTATATTGGGGTAGTTTTAGCATGTAGAATAATGGGATGTGTTTTTCAGCCTTGGGTTTCCCCCCCAACCAAGCCCAAAACCCACCCAAATGAGCCCAAAAACAAGTTTGAAGCCATTATAAGTGGCCTAACAACTGTAGAAGAAGCTAACCTAAGCCTGACACCTGTAAATAACTGACCAGAACTAACAAATAAAATCAGAAAATCATCAAATATGTCTTGAAAAAAATCAAACTTAGTAAACTGTATCCCAGAATGACAATGCTCACCCTACATATGGCTAAAACACATTAACCCGCCACGTCCCGTTGACGTATATATACGTCCGAACGTTTTGTCACCGTGAGTCCCGTTGACGTACAGTGTATAAACGCGTCGCAATTGCAAGGTCCGTCATTTGCACATTTTTCAAATTTCGCGTGTGATTTTTGGTACGTATGCAAGGGACACCTTCTTCTACCCAGTGCCAGGCGGGGACAATGTCTTACCCTGCATGACCTCCCTCCCCCCGCCCCCCCGCACGCCATTTTCTCGGCAACTCACCTGTTACCAGTGACCTGGCCAGTAAAGACATGTTGTGCCACGGTATGAAATTCAAGGCCAGAGTGATTCCACAATGTGGAGGACAAAGTTTACATAACATTAGAGGAAGAAACAGTCAGAATTTGATGATCAGGTATTGTCGCCCAAAAAGTTGTGGTATGTTCATGTGTTTGGTGAGTGAAACCGCTTAAATTACCTATATTACTATGAGAAAACCAATATACTCTTGTACTACATATAAATTTGTACCAAGTAAATAAATAAATAACTATTATGAGTGCTTTGGGATATTTACCCCTCCTATAGAACACGTTTTTCTCTGGAGCCAGACCCTATAGAAAACACAGCCAGGTAAGGGTATTGTCACCCGTATTGGCATTTTAAACCTCAGGTGAGCGATTTCTCTATGAATTTTCAATGTTTCTCATAAAAAAATGGATGTTTTAACCAAAAAGAAAAAAATCGAAAATCTTCCAGGATTGGGGGAGGTCATTGGTTAAAAATCTGTACCAAATCAAGCATAACCAGACTTAACTGACCTGAATGATTTGGGGTCAAACGAGTTCCGGATCCAGATCAACCTATTGTCCTCGGCAGGACTATTAGGATGCCACTGTCAGCAAGCTTGATATGCTACTTGGTAACAAATTATTTACCCAAATTGTGGATATAGAATCTATCTATTTGGATTTGGTAACGGATGCTATTTTTCAGGATTCAGAGTCAGTAACACATATTTTCACAGGATTTGGGAATCTTAAATTGAATTACATGAAAGATAATCCCTGCCATAAAATTTTCATAATTTGTTAACAGTAGCTCTCCTACAGTTTCTCCTAAAAGTATTGGTTATCATAGAAAAGGAAGAAGTTTGGAGTTTCTGATTGGCTTTATGGTTGTACTGACTTAGAGAATATGAAGCACAGTGTATATGTGTTATATGTCGTACATTAGCTGCTGTAGCCATGTGTCCTAAAGTTATGTGTTCTTTGGCAAGCTAAAAAGAAAAATAATGTTTTTATTTTATCAGAGACCAGTTATATGAGTATAGAATGGCTGTGAATGACTGATTAAGTTTGTGATGGTTCTGTATTATATCTCTCATTTGTCATGTACTTGCACCAGAACCATGTGCAGAAAATTTATTTTGCAGTCTGTCTCATGAGCTGCATGTTGTAGTCGCTGAAGCATTCGGTACATTTTCTTAATCACGTGTCAGCATCACTGGAACAGAAGTGAGCAAAATGAGTATCCTCGGAAAGTGCATATAGCCTACGAGCAGTGCTGGCAGGTGTCATGCTTCATGGAAATTTTCCTAATACTGTATTATCCTTTGACTTGCAGTGTAGCATTAAATGAGAGGGGAAAAAAGAAAAGATTCTTAATGCAATTCTTTGTGCAATATGAGAAAGATATTATCTGCAGACAAGCAAACCAGAAATGTAAGAGTACCGTACCGTAGTGTGCATGAGAAGGAGCAAAAGATTCTGACCATTCATTTTCCATTTACCGGTATCTTGTCCTATCGCATTTTAAACTATATTATTACGCATATATAAAGTAATATATATTCAGTTGCATATTTGTCTGACTTTTCCTATCTTATATCAGTATTGCTGATTGGCTGCAACTGGTGATGTTGTCCCTACATATTGTTCACTTTAGCTTATCTGACTTGCTATGGTGGCAGAGTGCCTTGGATCAAACAAGGGTGAGAGGCTATTCCATTACTTAGTTCTATTCATCCCTGGTCCTTTCTGTTTCCTCGATGTGAGGCTGAAGATTATGTGATGGGTGTCATAGGTCTTGGATTTATAACCCCATAAGACCAAGTACTGTATTAGGGTTATTTATCAAGAAACAGGTGTTCACACCATGTGTGTGGAACAAGTCTTGAGTAAGTAGGGTTTTATTTTTGCCCTTCTAAGGCTACATTTGGTTCATTTTTGGTTCAGAAAATGACTGGTCCCTCTGGAAGGCAGTTTTCATGAGTTTCAGTAAGTTACACCCGGCTATTTCGTACCTGTTCTATTGCTCAGAGAAATGATAGAAAGGTTTGGTTTGCTGTTCTTGCTTAATGGAAATTATTTTGGTGTTTCTTGGCTGTATGTGGCTTTTTGGGGAAGGAAGATTAGTCTGATATCAGTGGAAGATATTTTCAGAAAATGACATGATTATTGGTTCAGTAGCTGAAAAGAAAAAGTTTTGATGTTTCTCAGGTCGAGAAAGTTTACAAACCATATAGGGAAAGAATTTTACACATTGAAGCCTGGCTGATGTGTAGTGTCACACGTTCTTTGCTTGCACAAACAGTTATTTTAGTTTTGTTTTAACAGCTTATCTGCTTAAATTACTCTCACTAAATCTGAAGTTGATCATCATTTGTAGGATATTCACTTCATGCTTTTTTATATTACAGAATTATTATTATTGTTGTTATTATTATTATTATTATTATTATTATTATTATTACAGTATTTATAAGATTTTAGTGCTACTGAACTGCACTGACAAGGAATAATGATGTTTGCCATTTATTTTAAAGTATTTTAGTTCTGTCTATCTATCTGTTTATCTTTATAGCAAGATGCCATAATCCTGTAAGGGGTGGCTGTTTGTCTTTGAGTATGTGTTCTATGATGAGGGGCACTTACCCGCCATCAACCCATTTGTTGAAACGTAGGGAACATGTATTGGTTGGTTACAGTATATGGTTACCAGTTACCACCCAGTGTTATAAATGGTTTCCTGGCTTACAATAAACTATTAGACTTGTCACTCAGTGTAAAGCCACCTGAAATGGAGAGAAGAGTAATAAAAAGTGACAGGAAAGATGGGAAAAATGGGAAGAGTGGAGGGCAGACACAGAGAAAGAATGATAAAGGTGAAGGAAGAAGTAGACAGCACTACATCAAGTGAGTGGATGTAGTGCTGCCTCCTTCCTTCACCTTTATCATTCTTTTTCTGTGTCTGCCCTCCTCTCTTCCTATTTTCCTATCTTTCCTCTTACTTTTTATTACATTGAGTTATAGTAGGTTTGTTTTGCGCCCGTATTCTTGTTGTGTAAGGAAGCTCCCTAACGCGTCTTCTTTAGGTATATATTTTTGGATATGGTTGGATAATAGCAATATGTATGTTATTTATGCAGAATACAGTGGTTTTTGAATGATTTGATTGGCACAGAAGATGATAGGAAGGTGTTATAAACATTATAATTGCTGAGGAAGTGGGGTAGGGAGCTTCCTCTTCTCCTTTCACACTTTCCTGTAAAATGTCCACGCCAGTTTTTCTATACGGCGTGGTGTTCTTTCTGACTTTTTCCTGCCGGCTTCGGCTGGAGGGTTTGGAGGGCGGGGGAGAGCCTTCTTCTTTGCTATCCTTATCTCATTCTAGTAGTTCAGTTACTCTTCTAGGAGCTGCCTAGCATGAGCCAACCGGCCTACTGCAGTTATCCTCTCTTCTTATGTTCTTATGTTCAATGGAATACACACCTTGAATAATCTGCACTGTGTTTAGCTTGGCATTGTTTATATATATTCACATTTGATCAGATCTAGGGTATGATAGGTTTTGTTGACATGTTTTTTTCTATCCGTCTGTCTCTTGCCAGATACCTTAATCCATGTTGTGTGGGAGTGTTTTGATATTACGGAACACATCCCATACCAATGATGAGGGGTGCGTGTGTGTTACTTATGTTACCCCAGCTTCTCCAGTGTGATGTTAGATTTGTTTTACAGTACTATATTCTTTACTGCAAGTAGACATTTTTATTTGGATTCCATGAGTACCCTAGGTGTGAAGGAGTTTAGTGTGGCTGTCTTTAATAATTGAATCCCTTCTGTTTGGTAATCTGTCATAAGGTGAATAAACTTGCCTGGAGACAGCAGAATAAAATTGCCTGGAGACAGCAGAATAAAATTGCCTGGAGATAGGAGAATAAAATTGCCTGGAGATAGCAGCATAAAATTGCCTGGAAGTGGCAGAATAAAATTGCCTGGAGATAGCAGAATAAAATTGCCGGGAGAGAGCAAGATTATAATGAAGTGCAATTGTATGGAAGGGACTAAAATGAAGCCCCAAAGAAGCCTGGTGGTGTAGTGGTTAGAATCCCTCAGTTGATATGGTGGCCTTGCATCGTTGCAGTCCCCAAAAAGGTGAGGGGAGGTTTTTCAGTTGCATAGTGCCACCACGGTGAGTAGTCTGGTCATCTGCCCTTAACGCATGGATTGCGCAATTACATTTTTTCATCACACCCCGTGGTGTGCAAAAAATAATAGATAAAAATGTTTTTTGTTTTTGTTTAATAGAAACTTGAAAAGAAATATCCAGGGCATCATCTGGTTAAAAAAAAAAAAAAAAAAAAAAAAAAAAAAAATCTCTCTCTCTCTCTCTCTCTCTCTCTCTCTCTTCGTCTTTGCATAGTGCCATGCGTAAGTTTGCGTAGTGGTGGAGTAGTGAGTAGTGATGTACGGCCGCTAGGAGGTTAGCCCAGCCTGAGCTGTGGCTCGCAACGTGGCTCTTCCCAGCATGAATGGTGGCTTGTAATCCATGGGTTAAACATACCAATAGTCTAACCTCAGGCCCTGGCACCTCAGATGGAAGGGTTAAAATAAGATGGTCTTTTAATTTATGTATTATTTATTTATGAGATGGAGGGATGGAGTTGAGAGGTATATGAGAGAGGGGGGTGTAAGTTAGGGGAGGGCAGCAAAATGGCAGGGGACAGGGTGACATGGAGGTGATTTCTTTGTGGCCACCCCTTATGGGATTATGGTGTCAGGCTGTAGATAGATAGATTTATTTATTTACTTATTGATTTATTTATTCATTCATAATCCAAACCAGCAGTACATGAAGCCCCTTATGAATGGGTTGAATGTAAGTCAATGCAGTGAAATTTTTTATAGAAAGAACTGATACGTTAAATTAAAGAAGCTTGCTTGTTAATCCCTTTGATCTGATGATGCATTTTTCATTTTATTTATGATTTTTATTCAGCTTTGGAGAAACTTTTCAGACAGGAGGCATTAGACAGTCTTCAGTTACCCCGTCACTACAAGGCGTCTTTCCAAAACTGAATAGAATAATCTTAAAGTAGCAGGGATGGGGTAGAGAGGTATATGGGGGGGGAAGTTTGGGGGAAGGGCAGCGAGATGGCAGGAGACTGGGCGACATGGAGGCAATTTGTTTATGGCCACCCCTTACAGGACTAAGGTGTCTGGGTAGAGATAGAGACAGCAAGGATAAATGGACACTACAGCAGACGTTTGTTTTATGACGAGCCATTATGCAGTGGGTTGCTTATACAACAACCAGAAAGTTAGGATTTTTTCGATATATGATCACATTTTCACTTATATTGTCATTTTGGTCCCAAACTAAACCTCACTGGTCGATATACAGTCACTTTTTTGCTTATACAATTGCTGATGTGCCAGCTTACATTGATTTGTTCATTTATTCCAGGATGGCTTGTTGAACTCTGTTGCTGTTGAGTGTGTTTGTGTCAGTGATGGAACAGTAGTGTGGTGTTGGAGTTTAAGCAGCAAGTGAGGTGAAACAACTACCTGTGTATGTGAGTTGAAAACTTATTTTTAGACTGTGTTGGGTTGGTGGCCCTTAGCCAAAAATGTACCCATTGAATGCATGTTATAATTTACATGACAAAAGAATATTCATTATGTTACGGATTTTTTCAAACACATCATTATTGTAACATGAAGGTGTACTGTACATGATCAGACTGAAGAGGTTAAAGTTCCCCTGTTTCCTATGAAATTGATTTGTCAGTTTTCCCCAGTTTCTATTAGCAATGGTATGTAAAAGATTGTGGTGTTTAAGAACTTATCCCTTATGTAGTGCCTTGTGAAGAGTGGCGCTTATACTGAAGGGCGTGACCAGGTCTAACTACTACCTATTCTTGCAGGTGTGTGAGGAATATGAGATGATATACAACATGATGGGTTCTGGAGAGGAGCCACAGCGGGACTTTTCAGGTTATATGAGATGGTGTACACAGGTGAGTCGTCGTCTTTGGTAACGTCTTCCCCTACCACAGGCTGAAAGGAAGTCATAGCTGGGGTTTTACATGTCTGAAGACTTGTTGTTGGTGGTTTGAAGCTTTTCCAGACCCCAGGAGTAACAGTATCATCTTGAACTGTGTCTTGTGTAGTCTAACAAAGCTTCAGATTACTTTCAAGGCTGTAGAAGTAAGTGTCGTCATTAGCTGTTCCTCATGTTGTTGTTACTCTACCATAGTCTGTCTGGCTGAGCAGACCCATCAACTCTAAGCAAACAGCAGCCTTACTGTGGTGGACAGCACCTTGCCAGGGTTGGAATAGGGTCCTTTTACATTCCAACAAAGCCTAAGACTAATATTTCAAGACTGCAGGAGTAACAGTATCATTATGAATTGTTCCTCGTACAGTCAAACAAAGCTCCAAACTGTTTTTCAGGACTGCAGGAGTAAGAGTATCATCATGAAGTGTTCCTTATACAGCCTAACAAAGCTTCAGACTACTTTTCAAGACAGCAGGAGTAAGAATATCATCATGAAGTGTTCCACGTGCAGTTTAACAAAGCTTCAAACCACTACCTTAACACTGAACAGCAGGTATTCATTTAATGTGAAACCCTGGGTGCAACCAGTCAGTATAAATATGTATAATTATCTCACCTAACTTCTTATGTCAGCGTGTAAACTCATACTGTAAGAGCCCACATTTTTGTAACTCCATATCTGTCAGCTCAAAAAAAAAAAAAAAAAAAAAAAAAAAAAAAACCATTTCACACTTATTGCACTCACTGTGAAAACAAAACTCATGATTTTTTTTACTTTTCCTTGATCATAAACCTTTGAAGTTGGTATATCTTTCCAACAGTAGGCCAGTCGATATCGTAAACACAGCCAATTCTTTTTTCTGATTATGCGACACATGTTTGTAGTAAGCTACTATACTGTGCTATATTTCCATTTTTTCCCATTTTTCCCATTTCCCTTCTTTCCCATTTCAAATCACATATTTTTCCATGTTTCTTTTCACATTTTTCTGTTTCACTTCACATATTTTTTTCTTTTTCACTTCATATATTTTCCCCTTTTCATTCATTCATTCATTCATTGCCAGACGCCATGTATCCCAAACGGGGTGGCCAACAGCTTTAGAGTTAATTGTTTTACAGGGAGGGGCACTAATCCTCCACCAACCCCACTTGACACGTAGGGATGCCAACAGCATCTGGTGTTCCCAGGCGGTCACCCATCCAAGTACTAACCAGACCCAACGTTGCTTAAACTTCATATATTTTTTCCTGATTTAATTCGCCTATTTTTCATGTTTCACTTCCCATGTTTTTCCCATTTCACGTCACATGTTTCTCTCATTTCACTTCACATTTTTCCTGTTTCACTTCACATTTTTTTCCCAAAGTGTTGGGACCAAGTTCTGGGTGTTAACTAAGAGTAATGAAAAATAATGAGTTTTGTGTTATGGTTTCAGTTAACATTTGTACCGGTAACTAAGCTGTGTTAATTTGTCCAGCAGGTTCTGAAGTAGACGTGGGGGGAGACTGGACCGTACCAGATTGTGGCAACCAGATCAGCTGGACATAACCTGCCGTACTGGACCAGACCTGGATTAAAAGGCAATTTCCAGAGTTTCAGTCCTGGATTAGCCTGTTGTGTGCCGTGTGTGTGTATATATATTTATATATGGACAAACCTATGCTCATACAGGATGCCAAGTCCGTATATATATGGGTACGGTTTTGCGCACATTTGCATGAAAGTGTTTGAGTCTGCCGTAGTTGCGTGACAGACTGGCAAGACGGACATCCCTCCTCCCCTGATCAGGAGAGGGGTAGAGATCACACTTGCCTGGGTCCTCAGTCTCCCTGTGAAGTGGAGGATGTCACCATGTTGTGTCGCGCTGCCAAGAATATTGTGCTTACTCCCGACTCCCTGTTGAAGTTGGATGACCTTCCAGGTGATGAACTAACTGATAGTGATGTGTCTGTGATTGACGACAGCGATATAGACCCTGAATATGTGGTATCTGACGAAGATAGCTTAAGTGGGGACGAGTCTGTTGTTCCCACACCACGCCCACCCAAATACCATGCTGTGTGTGGTGCAACTGCTGCTCCTGTTGCTCCTTCATCAGGGGCTCGTCGCCTGTACGAGGAGGCTAGTGATGAAGAAGAAGCAGTGGAAGGAGGAGGTGTAATGAAGCCAGGCGGAGGGAAGAGAGCAAAAGTGAGTGTGAGTGATGGTAGTGACGTGATTCTCCTCGGACCCTCGGGTCTTGGAGCGATTAGCCCCTCTCCCCACTCACCATTACCCCAGGCCTGCCCTCCCTCCTTGCCACCATCCACAGCTGCCCATCCCCCTTCCCATCCACCCCCCCATAGGAGGAGGACAGGGACATGGGAGGGAAAACAGTCCCTTGGTGTGTGTCGGCCACCTGTCAAAGGTCGGTGTGCAACTGCAACTGCCGCCACACGCACACTGCCCACTGCCACACCACCACCCACCACACCGCTCCCTGCTAAACCTGCCCCTGCTTCACCCGCCCCTGCTTCACCCACCCCTGCTTCACCTGCCCCTGCACCCCAGCTGCCTGATGATGAAGACAGTGAGTATGAGACATGGGAGTGGAAGGACGGGAGTTTCTTCACTCCCAAATTCCATCCGTTTACTGGCACTGCTACTGCAGGTTGCTCAGTGGCATCACTGACAATGAAGTCAAAGAGGAAGGAGTTTTTTTATAACTTCATGCCAGTGAGTCTTGTCACAGAGATTGTCAGACATACAAATGCCTATCAAGCATCCAGTGTCATGGGGGAAGTAGATACAAAACCTTCCTGGCTTTTTTATTGGAATCCTCTTTCTGTCCATGAATTTTATGTTTTTTTGATGATTGTGGTGCTAATGGGGATTGTGAGAAAGTCTGATCTTGCTGAATACTGGTCAACTGACCCCCTGGTGTTCACCCCCATCTTTGAAAAACTAATGTCACTGAACAGATTCCAGGCAATCTTGAAGAACCTGCATTTTATAGACCCTCAAGTGCCAGCCAGGAAACCAGGTGAAGATGTGATGAGAAGAATACGTCTGGTGTTTGACAGCGTCAAGCACAGCTTCTCCACCTCTTTCAGTCCATTCAAGAACTTGGTGATTGATGAGAGTTTGTTTCGTGGAAACATCAGACAGTACATACGTTCAAAAAATCACTGTTTTGGATTCAGAATGTTCGTGATCTGTGATTGCAAGACTGGGTACATCCAAGACATCATTCTGTACACTGGTAAGCACTCTGAAATTGTTGCTGGCCAAACCCTTGGAGTGTCTGAAACTGTTGTTTTCACCATGCTGGAGAAATACCTGCATCGTGGCCATGTGTTGTACATGGACAACTGGTACACCAGTCCCGTGTTTGCCCCCATGCTGTCTAAAGAACAAATCGGACTGACAGGGACCGTCAAGAAAGTGCGGAAGCACATGCCAAACATTGGGAAGCTTCAAAAAAAAGACGCCCAGTTTTACGAGGCCAATAACGTTCTTGTGACAGCGTGGCATGACAGGCAAGAGGTGTTCCCTTTGTCCACAGTAAGCAGACCTCTTGTCCACCAGACCAAAAGGATTGACCACTGTGACGAAAGACGGAGGAAAATCTGGAAACCCGAGCCCATGGAAGACTACATCAACAAGCGTCAGGTGGATCAATCGGATGCCATCATCTGCACTATAGAGTGTGCAAGGAAGAAGATGAAGTGGTACAAGAAGTTGTTCTTTCATCTTCTTGACCTCACCCTCTTCAACTCCCACGCACTGTACCAGCATGTCATGGGGCGGAAGGAAGGTCTGCAAGATTTTGTAACCGAGGTCGTCCGTGAGATCCTGCATGACCATGGAGAAGAACGACCCAGTGTTGTGCCTCACATGCCCACTGATCCAGCCCTCACACGTCTTCACGCCAGGCATTTCTGTTCTAGAATACCTAGCACCAAAACCAGAAGAAGGCCTCAGCGGCGATGTAAAGTGTGTTCCAATACCACAAGACGGCCTCAGAGCAGAAGGGACTCAAGGTATGAGTGCAAAGACTGCGATGTCGGCCTGTGTGTAGAGCCATGCTTCAGGGAGTACCATACATTAGAATATTATTGAACAGAAGAACCGGGAAAGTGTGTGTGTGAGTGTAAATAATGTATATAATGAAAATAATATAAGTACATGTAAGTAAAAAGAAGTAAATCATGAAATCAAGTAAAGTAAGGAAAATAACATAAATGTGTGATTTACTGTAACTGAAGCGACTGTGTGCAGCGTGAGTGTTTGTAGTGCCTTACACCAATATAATATTTAAAAAAAAGGGAATGTAAAAGTATGTTGCCTAAACTTAGCACGGAACCCCAACTTCACATCATCATAATTCCGACTGTAGCTGCATTACATAAACCAGCTTGTACTTCCACAGTACGACCAACTGTAGCTGCATTACATAAACCAGCTTGTACTTCCACACTACGACCAACTGTAGCTGCATTACATAAACCAGCTTGTACTTCCACACTACGACCAACTGTAGCTGCATTACATAAACCAGCTTGTACTTCCACACTGCAAATACCGTACTCCATACATCTACCCACTCCACACCAAAGTGAACTATCTATCCACACCAGCCACTGACGGTATCTGAAAGTAGCCATCTGACCTAAGTTGGGGCATGCAGGGCCAGTGAAATCTACAGGATTGGCACGACTAGTTCACTACACACTGCTGGACCAAAAACACCTGTTTTCGGGTGGAAAACAGCCGAGGTGAGCACTTTTACTATCACTGGACTTGTTTTAACTACTTTTCAGGCCTGTTCATGAAAAAAACAAAAAAGTCAAAATGGCCAAGATTTGGGATCAGTCAGCCTCCCACACCCTCGGCACTGGGGGACGCAAACTCCAACAAAGACTCCGCCACACAGTGGGTTAAAAGGCAGTTTTCAGATTTTGTAGGTACCTGGGTAGGCTAAGTCTAATTATTAGGTGTCTTGTAATCCCCTTCCCCCCCCCATGAAATGAGTAAATTGCAATTCATTGTAGGCATTAACCTACCCTGACCATACTCAACCTAACCTAGATACCAAGCAGTTCAACCTCATCCAAATTCCAACCTTACCTTAGTTATCAGCCTCACATTCCCTAGAACCAAGGGTGTGAATGGTGAGTGCCTGTTAATGAGGCCATGGTGGTAGGGAGCCTCCTTACTCTATGGGTCCAAGACACAGCTCACAAAATGTACCCGGTAAATATCCGCTTCATTCCCAGGTAGACTGTTTCCATTGTATTACTATTTACATGGGTTGCCGGGCAGTAAAGAATATCATGGCCTGTCATCCATGCTGCAGCTGGCTAGACAAAATAATGTACTGTATTTCTTTCATAATTGATATCCAATGAAAGTTGCATAGAAGAGAAGATCTTTGCATAGATGTATAGAACACATCCAAAATAACTGGATTAGTTATGAGCTGAAATGAGAATAACACCTAGCACTATTATTGATTCAGGGGTAGGTGGCGACGCTCACCATCCACTTAGCAACTTGATGTAGTGCTGCTCTTTGGTGCCTGCCCCCTCCTCTTTTCCTTCCTTCTTTCCTTTCTTCCTCTTCAGTCTTTCTTTCCTTCATTCTTTCCTCTTCCTTCTGTTTATAAGTGACTCTACACTGAGTGACAAGCTAAATGGTCTCCTGAACACCAGAAAACCATTTACTACGGTACGCTCCATCCATCCATCTATCATCCAATACTATGTTGCCCCATGAGGAGCGTAGGAGCCCTGGGCTAGGCATGTAACTATATACCAATTATGGTGCCTGGTGGTTTAGTGGGTGGGTGACAGAGCGATTTGGAGGCGTTTTGTCTGCGGCCACCCTTTGCAGGATTAGGACGTCAGGCTATAGATAGATAGATAGACATTATATTTTTCTCTCATTTATTTGTCTTTTACAACAAACAGGAATATATAGAAAGTACAGTATCTTTTTCCATTATCTTTTATTTATCTTTTACAATATCCAGGGATACATAGAAAGTAAAAATCTTTTTCTGCTCTCATTGATCTATCTTTTAAAGCATACAGAGAATAATTATACAGATGGATTTTTTTTTTTTTTTATAACTTCTAAAGAAATACGGATGATATTATATATATACACCCTCAGAGGTTTTCACATAGGCTATAATATAATCATTTACTTTTATGGATACGGTATATATATATATTTTTTTATGATGGATTTTATGTTGGGTCTGGTTAGTACTTGGATGGGTGACCGCCGGGGAACACCAGATGCTGTTGGCATCCCTGCGTGTCAAGTGGGGTTGGTGGAGGATTAGTGCCCCTCCCTGTAAAACAATTAACTCTAAGCCTTGGCCACCCCGCTTGGGATAGATGGCGTCTGGCAATGAATGAATGAATGATGAATCTCCCCCATAAGAAAAAACAAAAATAAATAAATAAATAAAAATCTGTCACAAACTACAATAATTTTGTCTTTGATAACATCGTTGTCATCATCATCATCATCATCAGCCAGTCCCATGCCGCCCCATATAAAGACGAATATATATATGGGGCCCTTAACATCCTTATAATAAAAATCATAAGGAAAAGAAATTGGAGTGAATGTTGTAATAATGGTACCAGTAATATATGTATGGGTATACCTTGATGTACGATACCTCTAGATGCGATACCTCGGCTTAACGATGCTGGTAGATATACCACCATACCCCGCCTAACGATGGCCGAACCCCGATTTAACGATGAGTTTTGATTTTTTCTCACTGATTTTGATGATACAGTATTTTAGACTAAAATTGTGTGTTAGGGTTGATTTATAAACTGTTTTTAGATTTAGATTAATGTGTTTTAGTCATAGGTGGGGTGAACATTGTCATTTTGGGGTACAGGTTACTAAGCATGATTTTTTTTCCAAACATATTTGACAATTTTCAGATTTCCTTGTTGGTTTTAATGAGGTATTTACAGGTGTTAGGGTTAGGTTAGCTTCTTTTACAGCTGTTAGACCATTTAGATTGGCTTTAAACTTGCTTTTGGACTCATTTGGGTGGGTTTAGGACTTGGCTGGGGGGGGAAACCCAAGGCTTAAAAATGCATCCCTATACTTTACATGTTATATCTACCCTGAGATATGATACCCCACCTAACGATGGGTTTTTATCGAACCAATTGCATTGTAAAACTGGGGTATACCTGTACTAGTATCTCCTGTTTCTATCTGTCTATCCATTTCATTATTTTATATTTTACAGAGTTGAATGTGAACCCAGTGGACTGCTGGATGAAGCCCTCCCCCACCCCCTTGCAAAACACCATCCTCTTCTTGGGGGATAGAGCAACAGTTGACGAACACCAATATAACCTGCACCACCGCATGAAGGCTCCCTCCCCAGCGTCATAATAAGAGTACTGTTGATATAATTAATTGTTTGTGATTATAATGCCGTACCAACTCTCGAATGTCTGATGAGAAAACGAGCGTGTTGTAACGATACTGCAATATTCCTTTTTAGTTTCATCTATTGTCATTTAGTTTTGTCCTGCTGAAGAGAAACACAGGCTGCCAAAAATGTTAGAAACTATTACAGTTAGATGAAAAACTATCACAATTGGACCAAGAACTACCTAGGTGAAGAGCGTTTGCTACATTCCATCCTGGTATGAACAGTTTTAGTCACTTGTTAGAAATTCATTGGAGCTGAAGGTTTAATTATGTTTACTATAAGGACCTGGGATGAGGTAGTGTGACCTCAGAGATAAGGGATTGAATAGGCTGCCAGTGAGCAGTGTGGGGAGCCGCCATGAGGTGAGGAAGGCTGACGCATGAAATCTTGTTGAGTTCATTGTAAATGATACGAACAGTACAAATAATCAAGCCCAAAGGAGTAATAAGGTTGAATTGTTACTGGTTATTAAGAAACTGTGAGTATAATATGCAGGTATACTCCGGTTTAACGATGCAATTTGTTAGATAAAAACCCATCGTTAGGCGGGGTATCGTATATCGGGGTAGTTTTAACAAGTAAAATAATGGGATGCGTTTTTCAGCCTTGGCAAAACCACCACAGTGTATTTCTCCTGATGCTATCTATTGCATCCACATTACATATTATTCTGTGTGATTAATTGATGTCATTTTCTTTCAGTTAGAGGTCATATATTTTGATTTGGTGTTAGTAGCAGATTGAACTGAACTACCAACCATCCCATACCTCGTTGCAAAGTGAGACTAATGACCATGGCCTCGTTTGAAGCCAGAGATTCACGTGAAATGTGCCGCTCCTATAATTCTCTGGGATTAAGGTGTTTGGTTGTACATAGATAGTTGGATCAGGG
This sequence comes from Coenobita brevimanus, assembly GCF_032717465.1. Lineage (NCBI taxonomy): Eukaryota > Metazoa > Arthropoda > Malacostraca > Decapoda > Coenobitidae > Coenobita > Coenobita brevimanus. Next base: position 1,795,095 of record NC_136955.1, on the reverse strand, counting down.
GAGTGAATGGGTTAGTAGACTGATTACGAGCACGGGTGAAGCCCTTGTGAGTCTCGTCAAATAGTGGAATTTTCTCACATATGAGTGGCCCAACCTGGCCAGGCCTGACCGTAACACTGTTAAGAAGCTTATATCTCAGCAACCACAGTGCCGATCACTGCGTGGTGTGCACCCTATGATGCCCAATTCTTTAAGATTTGTTTTTGACTGGTTATATCACACCCAGGTGGTGCACGTGGCACGTGCCACGTGCCACGTGCAGCATGTCGAAAATCTTCAAAAGAGGGCCACAGGCCAGACACTTTGTCGTAAAGGCATGACACTTGGTAGGTAGATAGCCATCAGTACAGTATACCCTGCACCCTCGGGGTGTAAGGCGATATTTCAGTGTTTTTGGATTTAAATGGCCTTGCTTGTACCTTGCTGACAAAGGCATTTTACTGGTATTTAGAGTAGCTTCCTGTCCGGCAAAAATCTAAGCCATGTGAGGTGAAGGAAGTGCAGTGAATGTCAAGCTTCTTGGTTGTTTACATGAAAAAATTGGTTCATCGTAGGAGAGAGTATTAGCCCTTTCAGTTGAAGGATATTTTCCATCTTGCCATGGCTATTGTCAGATGTTTAAATTCATAGAGACTTCCCCCATCAGTGTTAACCATGTATTGTGTATCGTCATCATCATGCAGACCTCCTTTCCCACCCTAGGGCTGGGTGAGGAGTAGCAATGTCCAGACTGCCCAAGTTTGCCCAATCCAATGGCCACGCTTCCATTTACTCACCATTCAAGCCCCTAGAATCCTGGCTGTATCTGATATGCCCAAAACATTCACCACATTGTGTCGCTTCATATAAATGTATTTATTGTGGCTGCTACTAGATTACTTATTTATTTATTTATTTATGTTGCTACCATATGTAATTATTTTTTGCTGTTACTGTATTTACTTTTTATTTGGCTGTTACTGGATTATTTATTTCTGCTGCTACTAGGTTATTTATTTATTTATTTATTTATATCTGTGGCAACAAGATTATTCATTGATTTATTTTTACTGCTACTAGATTTTTAATTTGGTGCAACTAATCTTTTAAATTTTATTTTACTGGTATTAGATTATTTATTTCTTCATTTATTGCTATTTGATTATTTCACTAATTAGGAAAGACATCCCATATTAAAGAGATTTATTATCCTGTATTATATCTAACCCTCTTGTGTTGCATAGTTTAATTAGTAATGTAAGATGGGGGCTTGAATAGTGGGTGAATGAAAGCATGGCCCATTACATTGGGCAAATTTGGGCTATCTGGATGTTGCTACTCCTCACCCTGCCCTAGGGTGAGAAAGGAGGTCCGAATGGAACTGAGGCTCAAGTGTTGCAGCTGCACAAGACTTACATGAAGGAGTGTTAGTGCCACCTTTAACATATGGATGTGAGACTATGGTGTGACGTGAAAATGAAAAGTCAAGAGTGAGAACAGTGGAGATGGGACTGCTGAGGAATGTGTGTGGAGTACAGAGAGTGGATAGGATACGAAATAATGTGATTCATGAAAGATGTGGAGTGAGGAAGTCTGTGGACACCAGAAGCAAAGAGAGTGTACTGAGATGGTATGGTCATGTGGAGAGAATGGACAGCAATAGAGTGGTGAAAAAGGTATATCAGAGCGAATTTGAAGGAGGGAGGAGGCGAGGCAGGATAAGGAGAAGGTGGAGGGACATGGTGGATGAGTTTGTGAGGAAGAGAGGTTTGGAAGTTGATGAGGCTAGGGGACTGACAATGGATCAAGCTGACTGGATGAATATTGTGAGGAAAAGTGCATGATCAGGGATTTGGCACCCTTTTTTAACGTGACAGCATCTGGATTGACTCTATTTGATATGTTTACGTGAAGCTACAGAATGTGGTGAATGTTTTTGGCTTATCAGATAAGAGCCAGGATTCTGTGGGCTTGAATGGTGAGTTAATGGAAGCATGGTCCATTGGACAGGGCAGATTTGGGCTGTCTGGACGTTGCTACTCCTCACCCTGTCCTAGGGTGGGAAAGGAGGTCCGGATGATGATGGTGGTGGTGATTATTATTATTATTATTATTATTATTATTATTATCATTATCATTATTAATATAATGCAACTCAGGGATGAGTGAGGCTGGTCATTCCCATCTTAAATGTCAGGACCAACTGGCCTAGCCCCAGGCTCCTACACTTCTCATGGGGCAACACAGGATTAGATGATGTATGTATTAAGTTTTTGCTGTATAGACACAAGGTTAACATATCTTTAGTGTACTTTGCCTTAATATGTTCTTGCCAATACTGTTAGTAACAAAAAACTGTGAAAGATTCTCCTCAAGAACATGCTATGTGAAATTATTGGTGAAGGCTTGTAAATAGACAAACTTTTCCAGGCAATTGTGGGTTTTTATCACTATTTTGTAATGTAGAGAATGAGAAATATGAACGTTGGGGGTAGGGTTCTGAGAGGCAGACCGAAAAAGACCTGGGATGAGGTCATAGAGTGACCTCAGGGATAAGGGACTGAATAGGGAGGCTGCCAGAGATTAAGCAGCATGGAGAGCTGCCATTAGTGACAAGGCTGACACATGCAAACATGTTGCAGCCTTTATAAGCAAAACAAATGAAGTAAAGGTGGATTGTGAGGGTTGATGTGAAAGAATTAAAAGAAATACTGTACTGTAATATGTGTGGTGGAGGGGGAGACCAAGGGTGAGATGAAGGGATGGAGTGGAGATAAAGAGGGGAGGATGAATTGGAGGGAGGGCAGCCAAATGATAAGACAAAGCAAATTGGAGGTGATATGTTTGTGGCCATCCCTTGCAGGATTAAGTCATCTGGCAAAATATTTTTTTTTATTATTATTATTTTTTTAAGCAGTCATTCTTTAAGCTGTTCAAAAAGCAAAGTACTATACACTATTTAATTCTCTTTGTACTTTCAGGTGGGTAAAAATCTGAGGGTTGATTGGGGCTTATTGCTATTTAGGATAATGCCACTCAGGGAAGAACAACTGGTCTCTTGCCTTGTATGTCTGAACTAAGTAACCTTGCCCTGGGCCCCCACACACCTTATGGGGCAATAAAGGACTGGACAATAGGTACTGTAACATGATTTTATTTGGCTAAGAGAAACTTCAGATTGAGGGATTATAGTCTTCATTCTCCTCATCACTATCAGATGTATTAAAACTGAATAAAATCACCCATAAATATCAAACTTTCTGTGTGTGTGTGTGTGTGTGTGTGTGTGTGTGTGTGTGTGTGTGTGTTTAGTACAGTTGAATAATATATATAAAAAAAGGGCTTTAAACTTGGTAAGGTTAGCCTGGAATATCATACTTATTGTTTGATCTTTTTAGTACTGGACAGTTAGTCGAATTACGAAACTTTAAATCTAGTTGTTGTGGTAAGTGGGGGCGCTGACCATCCACTAACTCGATGTAGTGCTGCTCTCGTTTGTCTACCCTTTCCTCTCCTCCATCTTTCCATCCTCTTGTCTTTCTTTCCTTCATTCTTTCCTCATCTTTCTGTCAGTGGGCGACTTTACACTCCCTTTTCTGTCTTTCCTTCATTTTTTCCTCTTCCTTCTGCCTGTGGGTGACTCTACACTGAGTGACAAGCCAAATGGTTTCCTGTACACCAGGAAACCATTTGCTATGCTGGGTGGTAACTATATAACCAAATTTTGGTGCCTGGTGGTTTAGTGGGTAATTATGGCACTCCAATCGGATTGAGAGTGTAAAGGTTTATATCCAAGGGATGGTTGGGGTATATTGCTCATGTATTGCCACTCAGGGATGAGTGAGGCTGGTCACTCTCATCTAAAATGTCAGGACCAACTTGCCTAGCCCCGGGCTCCTACGCTTCTCATGGGGCAGTGTAGGATTGGATGATGGATGAATGATGAATATAAATCTAGTTGTCAGGTTATCCCCAGGCTTTTCCTCTTAACAAAGAATTCGTCGCTGAGGACGTTCTGTGCACATGGGTAAGTATTTCAACATTATATTAGCATATTTGACATTTATTTGCTTTTTAATGTATATCAAGATTAATGTATACATGATGAGGGAGTGGAGAGAGAAGGGAGGGATGGAGAAGAGAGGAGAAATCTGGAGAGTATTAATGAGACACTTTAAGTATCATTTAATTACACCATATTTATACAGAGATTCATGAATGACTACAGGAAGTCATGGTATTTAAAATGGTAGTTGACATTAGTGATAAAAAAATGAGTTATAGATAGCAATTCAGGAAATGTGATATCTCCAACCTCATACTACCTTCCTTAGTCCACTACACCCCATCCAACCCTGCCGTGCCCTACCTTACATCAGTTTTCCCCCAGTCCATCCCACACCAACCCCATTATTTCCCCAATCCACCCCACACCAATCCCACCATTCCCCCACCCCATCCTATCTAACCCAGCCATACTCTGCCTTACCTCATATGTCAGATTTATACCACACCATTACCCACCTCTCCACCCCATCATATTCAATTACTCAGTCCCATTACATACAACCTCTAGCAAACCTCACTTGTGTACTATACCCCATACATAAACAAACCCCACCACAAAACCCCACTTCACACCATCCAACCCCTTCGTGCTCAGGTACTCCACCTCACCTGCCACCCCACACCACCTCATCCAACCCCATCCACCAACCATCCAATCAAATTGAACTAAATCCAACCTCACCCCTGTTTTACCCCATACCACCCCAACCAAGCCCACCATTACCCCGCTCCACCCCACCCATCCCCGTTATGATCTTCCCTACCTCAAGTATCAGTTTTACTCCACTCAACCATACCATCCCCCCTCCTCCATCCTAGCCAGCCTCTTCCTACTCACATACCCAAACAGGCTTGTCAGTATTACCCCACACCACCTCAACCAACCCCACCATCCAACCCTGCCACACAAACCTTCCTTGCCTCTCAATTTTACCCCAACCAACTCCACAAATAACCCACAGCATCTACCCCTGTCCTAATCTAATAGCGCCTCCAAAGAAAACGTAATTTTTCGGGTAGACCTTATCCAATTGACCAGTCACTTGCTGGTACCAATTTGTGTGAATCCTGAGTTCCTGACACACTGTGAGTATAAATGTAACAGGCGTGGCGTGGTATGCTACAGGAGGATATGGAGGTGTAACATGCATGATAAATCGCCAAGAAAAGGTTCTACAAAGTCTCTTGAACATGTCCTCTTTCCTCAGGAGCCGTCTACATCCCACCCCAACTATTAATCTGCACGAAGAGGTAGGCTTAGGTAAATGCCTATCGACCATAACGAGCGTCATTAAGGTAGACAGCGAATTAAGATAATAGTCGATGTTAACATTAACCAGGCGAACAGTTGTCATCGTTTCATATTCAATGCTGGGCAGTAACAAGGAGCTTAACATAAAAGATATGATGCTAGTCACAAGGCGGAGACATGATTACGCCACTTCATATTCCTAATTTGACAATTGTATATATTCAAGGACATAATTTTCACCCTGGAAGTGCTGATTATTGTCTTAATAATCCACTACACCACCACCTTTTATTGTATTAACACTCTGTACCTTTTACAACAATAAATATTTCAATTAATTCAGTGTTAGAGGATTTTCCCGAGTTTTAATAGGGTGGTGGCTGCAAGTGAAGGCAGGGGGGGGGGAATGCCACCGATACAAGGTGTTATTTAAAATAATGATATATATTTTACCTACGTCTTTATTTGATTTCCAGGTAAATAGGTCTTTGAAAATCTGATGGTGCATTAACGAAATTTTGTGCTTAGAATTTGATGGTAAAAGGATGCTATCACGTGACGTCACTGGTGCATCATGGGAGCGGAGGTTAAGGATGAGGAGGTGAGTGATTATATTCTCTAATTACGTCTTCACTCTTAATGTTTATTGTGTTATCTCTTATGCCTATGTATTCACTAGTGTCTGGTGGTATTGTGTTGAGGTATAGTCGGTTGACACAGTGTATAATTATTACTTACAGGAAGATATGTAACGGGGTGTATTCCCAGGTGACCAAGATGTACCGTGAAATCAGGTGAGATGATGCTGTTTAAATCCCGTCTTATTTTTGCCATCCATATTTCTTTTTAAAAATTGACTATGAACTTCTGCTTTGGCAAGTACGTGGAGTGTAGTTTTGCCGCAAAAAGTGTAAGGATGTGTTAGTAGTGGGTATATTAGTGTGTTTATATGGAGGTTCGGGAATGCCGTTAAAGGGCCCCATACACCCTCAGGCCAGCCACGATGAAGGATGAAAACCATGTCTGACCAACTCAAAGGTGTTGCCTGAACAGAGGGGCATTGCCAGGATTTGCTATGGAAGGTGGGGGGATGAATTATGATTGTCACTATTCTTGAGATAAAGCTGTTTGAGAAATAAGTAATTGTACAGTATGACGTTAATTAAAAATATAACCTGCTAAACCAAAGAAAGCAACCCAGGAATCAGTCATTAATAGAGAATGAGTAAATAAGAATTTAAATAAGTGATTGGCTGCCTTTCCAACCAGCGTATTTTTCTAGAATGGATGGGCCAGGCTGGGTGTACGAGGCCCTATAGCAGGTTGGCTGATGGCCTTTGAAATTGCAAAATAATCTTCCCTGTGTCTGATAGTGGAAAACAGGGTGACATGGAGGTTATTTCACTGTACAGGATCAGTGCATAGGCCTATGGATGTAGATATATAGATTTCCAAAGTGTGTGGAAATATGAAAGATGGTATAATTCGTCATGACACTGAAATTCTGTGAAAGTTACAGTATTACTCAAGAGCTTTGAGAAAGGTATGGTGCCAATTGACTGGGCAAGTGCTTGTGTGGTCCCGTTGTATAAAGGCAAGGGTGATAAGTATGAATGTACTAGCTTTAGGGGTATAAGTCTGTTGAGTGTTGTAGGTAAGGTGTATGGTAGAGTGTTAATTATGAGAGTTAGAGAGGGTACAGAGGGAGTGATTAGTGATGAGCAGTGTGGCTTTAGGAGAGGGAGGGGATGCGTTGATCAGGTGTTTGCTGTGAGACAAGTGTGTGAAAAGTATTTAGCGAAAGGCAAGGATGTGTTTTGGGCATTTATGGATTTAGAGAAAGCGTATGATAGAATTGATAGGGAGGCTTTGTGGACTGTTTTAAGATTGTATGGACTTGATGGTAGGTTACTAAAAGGGGTGAAAAGTTTTTATGTAAATAGTAGAGCATGTGTAAGAGTGGGAAATGCTGTGAGTGATTGGTTTCCCGTGAGAGTGGGGCTGCGACAGGGATGTGTGATGTCGCCTTGGTTGTTTAATATTTACATGGATGGTGTTGTAAGGGAGGTGAATGCAAGAGTTTTAGGTGGTCTGAGTCTGGTAAATGTTGATGGTGGAGATTGGAATCTGAAGCAGCTGCTGTTTGCAGATGATACTGCACTGGTGACTGATTCAGAGAAGAGATTGAGACAGTTGGTAGAGGAGTTTGGAAGGGTGTGTGAAAGGAGGAATTTGAAAGTAAATGAGAATAAGAGTAAAGTGATGAAGTGTACGAGGTTGATAGATGGTAGGGGGATGAATATAGTTTTGAATGGTGAGTTGCTTGAGGAGGTACCGGTAGATTGTTTTAAATATCTAGGGTCACATGTTGCTGTGGATGGAAGAATAGATGCAGAAGTGAAGTTTAGAATAAATGAAGTAGCAAAGGTGCTGGGAGGAATGAAAAAAGTGTTTAAATGTCGTTCGCTTAGAATGGATGTAAAGAGAAGGCTGTATGAGGGTGTTGTGGTACCGACTGCATTATATGGGGCTGAAACATGGAATATGGGTGTAGCAGAGAGGAAAAGTTTGAATGTAATGGAGATGAGGTGTCTGAGGAGTATGTGTGGAGTGACGCGTATGGATCGGGTGCGAAATGATGAAGTGCGAAGGAGAACTGGAGTTGTTTGGGAGATGGCTGGTAGAGTTGAGCAGAGGGTGTTGCGATGGTTTGGGCATATGGAGAGAATGGATAATGAGCGATTGGTGAAAAAGATAACTAAATCTGATGTGAGAGGTGTAAGGCTGAGAGGAAGACCACGAATAGGATGGATGGACAGTGTGAAGAGAGCGCTGGATGCGAGAGGGATGTCTGTTGAGCAAGGAAGAGTGGCTGTGCGTGACAGAAATAAATGGAGAGAAATTGTGAATAAATAAGTGATGACGCAGCCCTGAGGGGATATTCTCCCGCATTTGGTCTGATCAGCTAGTCAGGTCAGGTGCGGGTAAGGGGATGGGTCTGTTATGATGTGGCAGGGGTAAACCAGTTCTGCTGTCGGGCCCTGCTGCGGATGTCACTGATTGCATTGCGCAGTTGACCCTTGTGTGGTGTGGTGCGGTGAGGATCTGTCCGTTCTCCCCTTTGGGGCTAAGATGTGAATGAATGTGTTTGAATGGATGAGTAAATGGAGAGTGTGTCGTCCTGTCTCGGCTACCTCCCTTTCCTTGGGGGAAGCAGCCTAGGTATATAGATAGATAGATTACTCAAGAGCACGAAGTTAGGTTTGTCAGTGATGGAGGTGGCATCCTAGAGAGGGCAGTGGGTTGATTTGGACGTGTAACTCATTTGTCCCGAGGTCATTCAGGTTAGTAGGTTAGGTTATGTTCGGTTTGGTTGATTTAGGTTAGGTTAGGTTACATTGATTTAGGATAGGCTGGGCTGGGGATGTGCGAATAGTGATGGATTGATTTTGGAGCTGAATCATTCTTATAGACCGACATGGAAGATGGCCGCATACCACTGTTTGGTTGTAAAACTTAACGTATGGTTGATATCTTCAGTACTGTATTATGCTTTTCCGCAGCTTCTTAATGCTATCACAGGAATACAATAATTATGTTTTAGTTTATTGAGAAAAAATAGAAATTATAAATTCTCTGCATGGGAGCCATCCTGCAGTTTCACCAGTGTGTGGTTTAGTTGAAGCAGCAGAAATACCTTACCATTTGATTTCTTTTTGTAGCTTTTTTTTTTTTTTTTTTTTTTTTTTTTTCAGATTTTTTTATGGGGGTAAATGACTGCTTCATGGAGATACAGTTTCCTGGTTATTTTTATATGTTTTGCTTTCCCGATGCATGTTTTGTTACTTGGATGTAATGACAGACAACTACTAAGTCCACTAAATTTTGTTTGCATTTCAGAGGGTCAGGATTGATGGAAATCTTTATGCAGGGCTTCCAGTAAGGCTCAGTTTTTTGAATTCCCAACCCTTTAATGTGGAAGTCACAGCTTAAAATTTTCAAAGTACTGTATAATGATTCGCATTGTATGGACATCATTTTTACATATCACACTGAAATCTGCAACTGCGACAGGATTGATACCTGGTTTTAATTGTCATCATTAGGTATAGACATATGTTTTGTTCTGCACATGTATGTCAAATCATAAAACGTTAGAAAACGGTTCCAGAGTTCAGCAGTACTCTTGCAGTCATAACTTTTTAATTTTGATGGTAGCATGTTGTTTTTTTTCCATAGGGAAGGTTGTTGAGTGTAGATTTTGATTCTTGTAATGATTTGGCCATATCTATGAAATTAATATTAACCCTTTCGATATTTAGGGTAACGATGCAAAAGTCACCCGCTCGTTACTGGACGACACAGGCTGCTTCAAACCTAATCTCACCTGCTTGTTATTGGACGACGCAAGGTGCGTCCAACAAAATTGCCCCTTGATGGAAAGAAAAAATATCGTAAATTAGTGCATAATGTATATTCACCTAACATTTCTATCGACACCATAAGCACGTACAACTATTTGAGATTACAAGGGAAAAAAAAATCACAGAGATAGAAGCAAAATTAGGGTGTGAGGATAAAATGTTTAAGAAGTACTGCGAGTGTGGAAACAGGGAGAGTTCTCCCAGCACTTGGCCAAGGCTGAGCTGTCCCACATCCTGAGCACTTACTTGTGGTTGGACGCAGCCTGCGTCGTCCGGAAATGAAAGGGTTTATGAATATTTTTTAAAATTATTAGATTGATAGATAGATTATTATTATTTTTATTTATTTATTTATTTTTTTTGCTGAGTTTTCAACCCATTTTCTGGCAAAACTTGAATGCTTAAGCCCAAAACATTGATTAGAATGAAGATAAGCACCATTAAACAATATGATTGTGCTGTGGCCCCCCAAGAAGGTTGTATGGGTGTGGTAGGCTTTAAGACAGTGAGAATTCCTTTTTGCATGCTATAAGCAGAGCACAACAGTAGGGACTGATGAATGGTGCAGCAAAAACTCCCGCAAAACACACTGCCTTGTATGGCCAGCCAGTCAGTAAGTGAGGCACGTGGCCCAACTATGTTCTCATTGGCAGCAGTCACCACACGGGCACACAGCCAACACGCGCTCCTCAACTCCTGCACCACTGCGCAGTTGGTTGCATGTATAATGCTTTTTTTTTTTTTTTTTTTTTTTTTTTTTTTTTTAAGGACTCAACCATACTTCCAATGGCAAAAGGTGTTCTCATCCAAGGCCACATGATAGAGTATGGGTGAAAATACTGTAGTGTTATCCAACAAAAACGCATTATCTGGCCTGTGATCTGTGAACCACTTAAGTCGCACCCCCATTCACGTACAGTGCACCCTTGATATACTGAACCCTACAAATTCCAGTTTTAATGACCACCTTGAGCTGGCTGAATGTTATGTTCATTTAACAAATTTTGTTTTGTAAAAGAATGGAAGCGTGGGAAACACTGACCAGCATGGCGTGACTAACGATCATTGGTTTATCCAAGGACCACTTGTCAGTCTATATTTGCAGTGCAGTTACTGTACTTCCCGAAAGATAAGAATAAACACAAGAATTAGTAAATGAGCATTTATTGAGGGAAAGAGCCATTTAGATCTAGCTGTGTGTTATTTGGTACGAGTGTACGGGCAAGTGATGCTCTATATTTATTTGTTTATTTATTTATTTATTTTTTTGTAAAACCTATAACGCATGGGAAATTACCGAACAGCATGGCGTTCAGCTTTAACCCGCGCCGTCCCGAGGACGTACTTCCACGTCCTCACGTTTTGTCACAGCTAATCCCGAGGACGTACTTCAACGTCCTGCAATTGCAAGGTTCATAATTTCCACAATTTTCAATTTTCGCGAGTCATTTTTGGTACGTATACACGGGACACCTTCCTCAACAAGATGCCAGGCAGAGACAATGCCTTACCCAGCATGACCTCCTCCCCCCCCCTGCATGCCCTTTTCTCAGCAATTCACCTGTTGTCAGTGACCTGGCCAGTATAGCCATGTCATGCCACGGTACGAAATTCAGGGCCAGAGTGATTCCCCAATCAATGACAATGTGGAGGACAAACTTTACATAGCATTAGAGGAAGAAACAGTTAGAAATGATGATCAGGTAATGTGGCAAAAAAAGGTCAGGTATTAGTAAGTGAAACAATGCTTATAATGCCTATATTACTGCTTGAAAACCAATATACTCTTGTACTACATATAAATTCGTAACAGTAAATAAATAAATACCGTTTATGAGTGGTGTGAAATAGTTATCCTCCCATAGAACTCGTTTTCTTTGGTGCCAGCCTGATAGAAAACCCAGTAAGGTAAGGAGGCTCTCCTACCTGTAATGAGTATTTTAAACCTCAGGTGAGCGATTTCTCTATGAATTTTCGATGTTTCTCACCAAAAGCGAAAGTTTTAGCAAAAAAAAAAAGGGTCGAAAAATGGTCGGGATTGGGGGGTACCAGTGGTCAAAAAGTGGTCGGGACGGGGCGGGTTAATGAACTATCGGGTTTAACGTCAGGGTCTGGCACCAATTAATTTGTTGTATTAAGGGCGTACTGTAATTTTGACAGTAATTAGTGGAGGCAAACTAAGAAAACAAACACACACCTGGACATTCCAGAATCCCAAAATACAGTGAACCATATTAAGCTTTTGCACACATTTTGATCTCTGATGAAAAGCCAACAAGAGATACACGTGCCCAAAGCATCAGTTTGTAAACTGGATCAAACTGCCCTGAGCAGTAGCCAACAGATGTGGACAGAGCAAAAATTGATAGTTAACTGCAGTTAAGGTACACTTTGACTCAATATTACGTAATGAATTGGTCATTTTATACACAGCATGGAACGCCCAGTGATCTGAGTTCAGGCGTATTTGCAGGAATTTGGCAGTCACTGGGACTGTTGATTATGAAATCGGATGTATGGCTGTATTTTTTGGACGCAATGTACAACCGTACATCAACTAACAGAAGCACTGTTTATTATTGTAAATTAATGTAAGGTAGGCTAGATTTGGGCAGGTTGAGTATAGTAAGGCTAATGTGGGTTAGATTGTTAGGTTAGATTAGATGAGGTTATGTCATGCCACATTGTTTTGATAGGATTGGTTAATATTTAGATGATATTAGTGTCATTAGGTTATGTAAGGTTAGCTTAACAATAGATTTCTGTAGATTTGAAGTTTTAGTCTTTCCTGTTCCTTCTGCCTGTGGGTGACTCTACACTGAGTGACAAGCCAAATGGTTTCCTATACACCAGGAAACCATTTATTATCCTGGGTGGTAACCATATAACCAGATTGTGGTGCCTGATGGTTTAGTGGATAATTACGGTGCTCCAATCAGATTGAGCCGGTGAAGGTTTACATCGAAGGGGTGGTTGGGGTTTATTGCTCACATAATGCCACTCAGAGATGAGTGAGGCCAGTCATTCTCATCTTAAATGCCAGCAGCAACTTGCCCAGCCGGGGCTTCTAAGGTCCTCATGGCGCAAAACATGATTAGATGCTGCTGCTGTAAATCTCCACCATCATTGCTGAGAAACAAGCAACTGTCCGGAAGCTAAGCATGGATAAAAACAACAGAAAAGTAAGATTGATGGAATAGCCATTTACCACCTTAAAGATGGTTAGAAAAATATAGGGAAACGGCCAAGAATAGGAGGTGAAATGGTTATGTATTTTTACTGCTTGAACTATACCATAACTTTACCTTTAGCAGAAACCAATACTGGAAATTAAAAAATTGTGTTTTCTGTTGATGCCTCCCAGTCCTGTTATTAATTTTGTATATACCTCAGGGAGTCACTTGCAGTACGCATGTGATAGAAGAAAAGGTTTAGTATTTAAAAAAAAAAAAAAAAAAGTCAAAATATCTAAATTCATGTCTTGGCTTCTGTAGATATTATTTGCCATAACAGGCATTGTGATTTATTTTTCAGGCACACACACATGCTGTATTGTAAAGTCTGCCTCGGAACAGCTCGTAATGAACCGGTAACTGCTGTGTTACCGTTGATGGGTTAATTGGTCACATCCACCCATTGTGATGTACTGGTGACGGTTACAGTATACAGTACAGTATGTCGCTGTTGATGTACTGCTAACTGCTGTGTGTTACCGTTGATGGGTTAATTGGTCACAGCCACTCACAGTCTGTGTAGAGGTTAATTCACACAGTTGGAATTATTGTTTTTTAATTTCCTGCAGGGATTGAATTTTATACAAAGGAGTACTGTATATGAGGAGGATTTGGTACCCTTTTTTTTTTTTTACTTTTTAGTTGATTGTGTTGGATAGGTAAATATGAAGCTGTGTGTGGACAGGTGTACCTGTCAGGTGGGGGCAGGGTTCCAGGGGCTTGAATGGTGTATGATTTTTGTGTGTGGCTCAAATTGGCCCATTCCATTGGACATGTTCGTTAGTTCTCCCGTTATCATATTCTTTCCTTGTCCTGGTTTTCTGTACCCTAACTCACTACACCTGCAGGTGAAAAAAAAAAAAAATGGTGATGATTGTGATAATTTGGTGCTAGAGAGGTATGGCTTCACGTGGTGGCAGAGATACAATAGACCTTGGCGTAACAGACTCACTGGGGGGAAGCCAGGTGCAGTAAAGGTGATAGTCCCATGCATCTGATGGTCCCTCCAGAAGTGGGATTCCAAACATGTCTGAAATAAATGAGTACAATATCATATGGTAGTACTAAAAAGGTAAACTACAGTACAGTACGGTAGACTCATTTTACACTAACTTGGCTCATAATTTTGCCCTTTTGCAGCTTTCCATATCCTTGTCATAACACTTCTTCATGACTAGTAGAGTATTACTATGTAGATAGTCCTTGACTTATGACGGGGTTACATTGCGACATATCCATTGAATTGGTTTGGTTGTAATCCAAAAATGCATTTGGTATACAACACAGTACAGTCAAAAGTCAGACAAATAGTACGCGTAATGAAGTCATGCATCTGTCCAAACACTTTTAAAGTTAATGATATGCATAAATACTGCAAATAACTGTTACTTAAAATACAGAACAGTACTTAAATAACCATAGAAGAGCAGTAATAACAAAAAAAAAAACAAAAAAAACAGGTGCCTTCACATTAGCACTAGCAGCTTCAGCACTCTTCATGACGTTATGTCTGGAAAAACATTTTTTAAACACCATAAACCAGCCATGACTGGCATTAAACTGCACATCACAATCGGTTCCACATGTTCCTTTAGCATTGCAAAAAGAAAACGGGTTGTAGGTTTGGGTTTGAGATGAAATGAGTGCATCCATGGTAGCAAACTACAGGCATACCCCAGTTTAATGATGCAACTGGTTAAGTAAAAACCCATCACTATGCAGGGTATCGTATCTCAAGGTAGATTTAACATGAAGTAAGGGGATGTGTTTTTGAGCCTTGGGTTCACCCCCCCCCCACAGCCAAGTCCTAAACCCACCCATATGAGTTAAAAAACAATATTAAAGCCAGTGTAAATTACCTAACAGCAGTAAAGAAGCTAACCTAAGCCTAAGACCAATGCCTGTCTCGCTTGTACCCAGTCAAGGTCACTGGAGAAAGCGATCTCCGACTCTTATCAAACTTGGTTGAGGAAAAGTAGCATTGTATACAGACCCACTATCAGATGGGCCCGAGACAAGTAAACATTTGTTATGCATAATATTAATGCATGAATGACAGAGTCGTCCAAGGTGCGAGTTGTCGTGACAGAGAAGCGTTGATGTTTTGACGGGGAATTCTCTTGACGGGGAATGTGATCGATGATGCGATCGGGACAGCCTTTTCAATGGCCCTCCTTTATGTCATTTTTGTTGCTATTTTGGTTGCTGAGCTCCTTTATTTTCTTCTCTCATTTTCCGACATTTATTTAGAAATTCCTTTTGTATTTTCAGAGCATTTCTCCTTGAACAGCCTGAATGTAACTACATGATGTATTGATGTCACAGTTTTCATCAGTGCATGAAGTATTGACTCTAAGGTTTTCATAATTATTAATATTTAAAATTGTTATTATGTACTCCATGATAGATGGTTAGATAACAGTTCAGTGGTCAAACACGGAATATTCATTGTTGAGTTGCCTAGTTGTCCACACTGTTTTGTACCTTGTCTGATGGACAAGAATCTGTACCCCAAAGTGAGTGTTTACTTAAGACCAAAACACAGTGATCTGGGTCTAAAAACAGTTTATTAATCAACCTAAACACAAAATTTAAGTCTTACAAAAAAAAAAAAAAAAAAAAAAAAAAGAGGGTAGGCCTATGATAGGCAGGGCAGGGTGGTATTTCTACCCCCATCACTATTCTGGGGTATCACATCTAGGGGTACTGTAAATTGGGGTTTGCCTCTATCACACAGTGTGATGTAAGTAGTTTTGCAGTAAGGGGAAACTGTAGACAATTACACGTAACAATAAACAGTACATTCTTGTATCGATAGTGTACTGGTAGCGTTTATTGTAGCTGCAAAAGTATTATAGATTTGACATTCAGTTCCACTGTTGATACCACTGGCAGTGCAGTCAGTTTATGTGAGCAAGCCCCAAGAATGTTGCCTGATTTCTTGCTTATGACTGTGACCGCTCAGTTGCTACTTGAAAGCACTTGTGAAGGCACTCTAGGACCTTCATTGGAAGTGTGAATTAGTCATAAGTCAAGGACTATCTGTAGTCTGTTATTACATCTCAGCAGTTGCAATGGGAAGAGGACAGTTTCAGGCCAGGTTGAAGTAAAAAAGGTAGGAAACACATGACCCACTGTGCCCCATTTAATGGACATTATTTGTTATAGCTGATCAAAGATTGGTGGCCATTGTAATATTTGTTAAATCCAATATCCAGTATACTGGGGTCCATTATAGGAAGGATTTACTGTACTGGTATGTCTTGTCTTTATCTTTCTTCACAGGTAGGTTGATGACGATAATTGTGATGATGATTTTCATTCACAGACTGAATGAGATGGCACTCTGAAGTAGCTGCTGTAGCAGATGGATCCTAGGGCTGAGGTTGGGCAGATGAGGAAATTGCTGAACACATCACTAGCCTGCTGCTGAGTTGTATGGTGCAGGTATGGACAAATCACTGGCCTGCTGGCTGAGTTGATATGGTGCAGGTGTGGAAATTGCTGAACACATCACTGGCCTGCTGCTGAGTTCGTACGGTACAGGTGTGGAAATTGCTGAACACATCACTGGGTGGGCTGCTGGCTGAGTTGGTATGTTGGTGTCTCTCAAACCACAGGACATGGTCTGCACCTCACCAAAATGGGCACTTGAGCAGGAGGAGAGTGCTGCCAGTGGGCGGGATATAGGGCTGTCCCCTGTCTGTGTAGCCGAGGCTGGGGTCTTTACCTTCTCCCAGCCAGACCCAAACCCAAGTTAGGGTAAGGAAGTCATGTATTTTATGAACACTACTGATTTTTCACTGGCTGGTGGTGGAATTGAGGGCAGGCTTGAGGTGGGCTCTGTCAGTGCCCCCCCTCCACTCTTCCCCCATCTGGGCTTGGGGCTGTGTGAGTGGGCCTGTGGTCTGTCTCCACCTTTAATTTTTTTTATTTCAGACCATGAAATAGAGCTGCTGCTAGAGATCAAGCAGCATGAAATGTCACCATTAAGTGACCAAGGCCAACACAGAAAAGTGTGTTGGAGCATTTAAGCAAAGCAAAGTGATAAAGTTGTACCCATGCTGCATCATTTATTAGTGCATAATGGCATGTTAAGTGAAAAGTGTTCCTGCAGTGATTAGTGGCTCTATAGTGAGTAACATGTTAAGTGAAAAGTGTTACTACAGTGATACTGTAGTGAAAAATGTGCTAAGTGAAGTGGAAAGTGCTACTACAGTAATAGTGAAAAATGTGTTAAGTGAAAAGTGTTACAACAGTGTTTAGCAGCTTCGTAGTGAAAAACATGTTAAGTGAAAGCATGTTAAATGAGAAATAATGTATCATTACAGCATTTTATGCTTCCAGTGGTGGTAGGTGGGGACACCTATCATCCACTTACGATGTAGTGCTGCCGCAGTTTCTCCCAACTCTACACTGAGTGATAAGTCAGGTGGTTTCATGTGTCCCAGGGAACCTTTTACTATGCTGGGTGGTAACCATATAACAAAATGACACCATTCTTTACAGCGAAATAGCCTAATAACAGTGGTGATGGTGGTGGTAGTGATGATGGTTATAAAGATATTTTTTTATAAACAGTGTGGCTATATGCAATGCTTTGCTTCCTTTCCATTAGGCAGTTTCTTATGGGTTGCAGGGATGGTCCAGTTTACATTCTTTAGTGTCTGTCCTGCATCATTTATCTCCTACTCCCACTGCCACAGCCATGCCCACACCAGCACACTGATCCATCCCCACAACATAACATCAAGTGAGTTTCTGTCAAGCACTATTTATGGATATCCTGCTGCCACATCCATGCCCACACCAGCAGACTGAGCCATACTCAACATATAAAATACAGTAATATCAAGTGAGCTTTTATCCAGCACTGTGTATGGGCCAGCCTGGATTTTGTATTCTAGTTGTTTGATTTTTTACATGCATTTTTTATTGGTGATGGGAAGCGTCAGGAGAAATACATTGAGGTGGTTTGGCCGTGGGGAGAGAATTGAGAGAGAGAGACAAATGAGGAGAGTGTATGTGAGTGAGGTGGAGGGGGAGACTGAGGCTGAAATGTAGGGATGGATTGGAGAGGTGCATGAGAGAGGGGGGTTTGAGTTTGGGGAGGGCAGTGAAATAGCAGGGGACAGGGCAACATGGAGGTGATTTGTTTGTGGCCACCCCTCACAGGATTGTGGCGTGTGGCTATAGATACTGGTAGATTTTTACCAGTGTGTGTAGAATTTTTGTTATTGCAGTATGTAGTGTATAATTTCAGTAGGTGTATGTTGATGATGATATGATTAATGTTAAGGCAAGGTTTTCTGTGCAGTGTATGAGTCTTGTAAGTGGGATTTATAGTTGAGGATGATGATGAACATTGTTAAAGCTGTTGTGGTAATGTACAGCTATGAGCAGAAGTTTGCTGACATTTTTTTGCTGCCTGTGTCAGTGGAAGTTGTTACAGAAGTACGGTATTTTTATGTGATAGCAACATGAAGCACACTTCAAGAGAAGTGGCCAAAAGGAAGGATAGTCTGTGCTGTGATGAAAGGTGTTACATGAGATGTGTTTATGTGATAGCAATATGAAACACAACAAAAGTGTTATGAATTATTGTTAACATTGTCAAACACACAACAAAAGTGAATGAGAACGATGGATGCCCTGTGTTGTTTGGGGGAGAATGAGGAATTTGGAAGTGTTACTGTAAATGAAGTATTTTTCATTGATAACAGTGTGATGCATACCACAAAAGAGTGTGAGAAGGAAAAGTACGCCCTGTTCTTTGTTGAGGAATAATAAATGTGGAAGGCCAGGCACAGTGCTGGCAGAGGATTGTTGGCAATGTTGTGTTCATGCCTACAACTGCGGACATTAATATTGATTCACATTGTGCTTAACCCATTGTCAAACTTTACAATATCTGAGGAGTTTATTCACCTCCTTAAATTACAAATGCTGGAGTTTGAAAGTCATTTTTTACAGTTTCTTTATAGCTCTATGGTAAGGTAGTGAATGTATAATGCTACTTTCATCCACTACTGTACCCATTATCAAACAAGTATCCTGCATAATGATTACAATATTTTCATACACCATTCATTTCTTGTGCCCTGGTTCTACCCCCATCTTTTAACATTAAGTGAATCCTAACCTTTTTTCCATACCTTTTTAGTGTCCTTTTACCATAGTGAAGGAAAAATGTCATTCACCTTCACAACTATACACCTAATACAAAAACTATCATGCCTAAAGGACCCAATGACTTCCTACACCATTCAGTTCTTCATTTTGCCCAGGTCATCCCCCTCTTGTACCTTGAAGTTCAACCCAGGCCTTTACTTTGATTATTACTCAATGTATCTATTGCCATACGCCTTAATCCCATAAGGGATGGCCACAAACAAATCGCCTCCATGTCACCCTGTCTCCTGCCATTTCACTGCCATCCCCCCAGCTCGCACCCCTCTCTCTCTTATACACCCTCAAAAAGAAACCTATCTATTCTGTGCCAGATTGATTATTACAATTGATAAAAAAAGCATCACGTATAATAGATCCGATAATTTCCCTACACCATTCAGTTCTTCATTTTTTCCTGGCCAATTTTTTATATATAAACCTTTTAGTGTTGTTTTTTGCCCATACCAGGTACTGATCTTCTGTGTGATACTTTGTCTCAGAATTTCCAACCTGTTAATTGATTTTCTTGACTGTGTCTTAGCTCTCTCTCTCTCTCTCTCTGTCTCTCTTTTTCCCCAGTACCTCATCCTTTCCTTGTCAATTCCAGTACCAGTATGTTGTTCTGTAATGTATTTATTATTAGTCTTTTCCTCTGATGCTAGGAACCTATTATTTCACTTCAGTTAGCTTGTCTTGATTGTGTTTTTCCCTTGTTTTAATGGATTTCTTACCTTTTGTTGTGCTAAGTCATTGTCTTTTGCCTGGTTCAGTACTTAATAATGTATCCTTATCTTATTGCCATCATGTCTTTTATAACTGGTGCCAGGAATCCAGTATTTATTTCAGTTTGACATAATGGGATTGATATAAATAGTATCATAACTATACACAAGTTAATTTGAAGGCCTGAGTACAGTGCAGTATACTCTAGTTTATCTGGAGTTATTGGGAGCATTCTGGCTAGGTATTGCTTGATTGGTTATTTATTTAGTTATTTGTATTTATTCATTTATATTGGTAGGTTGGGGTGTGTAAGGATAAAGTTGGTTGTTGTGTTAATTCTGTGGAGATCTGGATAGGTTGGGTTAGGTTTAGTTAGGGAAGCATGTCAAACTAGTGTGTGTGTGTGTGCGTGTGCGCGTGCGCATGTGCGCGCGCGCGCACGTTTTGGGGTTATGTTAGGTTGAGCTTGGTTATTTTAGGTTAAGTGTTTAAAGTTCTGGCTAGGTTAGGGTTGGTTTAGCTAAGGAAGCATGTAGTTATGTGGAGTATTGTGTGTGTGTGTGTGTGTGTGTGTGTGTGTGTGTGTTTAATCTGCTAGGTTGGTTATGATGTTCAGTTATTTCAGGTTAAATCTCTAAAGATCTGGCTAGGTTAGGTGAGGTTTAGTTGGGGGAGCATGTGGAGTTATGTGGAGAGAGAGACAGATAAGTGAGAAAGTTAAGAGAGAATGTTGTGATGTTGATGTGGATGTGCATGAATGTAAGTTTATGGAAGTGTATGTGTTCATGTGGAAGCTATAAGGGGTTAAGGATTATTGTCAGTTTAGAGAGAATGCGGTATAGCCACATAATTATCACTTTTTCACTCGTAGCAAACTTTCAGTCTTAAGTACACAAAGTCCAGTCTGAGACACTTGTTACAGATCTCATTACATGTCTTTTATTTCTTTTTTCCCATCATCATCATCAATTGTTGTCAAGTTATTAGCTGTTGTGGTTCTTTGCTACTTGCCAGGCCTCAAAAAATGCATAAAAGAATGAGTAAATAAATAAAAAATGTAGATGATACAGGCCAAGGGTGGGGAAAGGTTGTTGGTGTTGTAACTGTGGCCCCAAAGCTTATCAAAACCTGAACTCAGTGGCCTGCAGGCTGAAGTTATCCCTTTCCTGCAGTCCACCAGCCTCCTTTTGGACAACAGAGGTAGTTCAGGGACATTTATTTACCTTGTGTGGTTGTATTGGTGCCACAGAGTGAAGGCTTCCCAGTCCATCATCGTAAGAACAGGTAACATATAGTACGGTAGATACTTGTAAATACCATGGACACTACTATACTCCCTTCACTTTAACTAGGCATGACGTTGCTATCTGGTCATGTTGAGCCATGCGATGATATTAACACAGGGCAGCAGGACATGGCACTAGTCATGAAGAAGTGTTATGTGCATGGAAAGCCATAGTATTGTCTTATTCTGCCATTGACCTACAGGAAATTGGCTGCAAAAGAACAAAAACTCCACTGAGTTAATTAATATGAAAATCAGAGCCAAGATAAAGTGTATGGAAGGACGAAGATCTGTGCCAAGTTAAAGTGAATGAAGTATAGATGCATTTAGACTAATATCACTGCACTTAGAGGCACAGCACTGCACTACATATTACAGAGTATGATAACCCTTGCATGTTTCCTTGATATACAGCATCCACAACACCATACTGAACCATTACATCAGTTTATATCCCTGGTCTCACCCTTTGCCATCCTCTTATTGATTTACAAGGCACAGTACCATCAGTGATAAAAACTACGTGAATTTTTTTCTTTTTTTTTTAATTGGATGATGGTGATGATGTTTGATGATGATGATGGTGTTGCCCCTGACTTATCTAGGTGTACACAGACATAACACTCTCTTGTTGTTGTTGTGGCTGTAGGTTTATTTGTATGTAAACTTGGTGTACTGAGGAATGAAGCTGACCATCTGATACAGTCCACCATAGTCCTTTGTGGGGATAGGGAGGGAATTAAGGGACATTTGTATAGGTAGGTGTTATGACAGTGCCTCCACATCCCTCACTACCACCACAACTCTTTATTGCAGGTGTTTAGGTGGTAGCAGGTGTATATGTGTGGGTGTTATTAGGTGGAGTCAGGATTCCAGAGGCTTAAATGGTGACTGAGTGAGTGTGTGGCCCATTTATTCCATTTAGCCAGACTTTTAGCTAGTTTTTCCTTCTAGCAGTTTTTTTTTTTTTTTTTTAAGTGGGAAGAAGAGGTCTAACTGAGCTTGAGAGACTGACTAGGAGAGTATATGCAATGGGGGGGGAGTGGCAGGGGGAAACAGGGATGGGGTGGAGAGGTGTATGCACTAGTGTGGTGTGAGTGTGAGGGAAGGCAGCCAGCATGAGAGACTAACTAGGAGAGTATGTGAGGTTGGAGCGGGAAGTGGGAGGGGGAAACAAAGGGATGGGGTGGATAAGTGTATGCTTGAGTGTGGTGTGGGTGGGAGGGAAGGCAGCCTGCATGAGAGACTAACTAGGAGAGGACAGGGTGACAGAGGTAGTTTGTTAATGACCACCCACTGCAGGATTAAGACATTTTGCTATAGATAGATAAATAGGTAGGTAAGTTGATAGACAGTCAGATGAGGCTAGATAGATACTGTAGACAGGTAGATAGATTGAAAGATAGACAGATAGATAGATAGGTGGGAAGATTGAAAGACAGATAGATAGATAGAGAGATTGAAAGACAGGCAGATAGATAGGTAGGGAGATTGAAAGACAGATAGGTAGGTAGATTGAAAGAAAGACAGACAGATAGGTAGGTAGATTGAAAGGCAGATAGATAGGTAGGGAGACAGATAGACATAGCTAGGTAGATAAATTGAAAGACAGACAGATAGATAGGTAGGTAGATTGAAAGACAGGCAGATAGATAAGTAGGTAGATTGAAAGAGACATAGATAGGTAGATTGAAAGAAAGACAAATAGATAGGATGGGAGATTGAAAGACAGACAGATAGGTAGGTAGATTGAAAGGCAGATAGATAGGTAGGGAGACAGATAGACATAGATAGGTAGATAAATTGAAAGAGACAGATAGATAGGTAGGTAGATCGAAAGACAGACAGATAGATAAGTAGGTAGTTAGATTTAAAGATAGATGAAGAGAATGAATGATGCCAAAGAATTTCAGACACTCCAGTTACAGCTGATGATAGTTTTTTATATTGATGGATAGACATAGGCAGACAAACAGATGGGTGGGTAGATAGATAAATAAATAGATTCCACAGTAACTAATTTTGCACACTAGGATGGCAGATAAATGGTAGTATACTGTATATGTATTGGCTGAGGTATATATCTACCAGTACAGTAGTTCTATCCGTTTAGCAGTACAGTTGCAGCCCCAGGTTCATCTGTAATGTGAACCCAGTAGACTGCAGGCTGATGTTGCCCTCCTCTTGCAGTCCTCTATCCTTCCTTCAGGGGATAGGGAAGTAGTTACAGAAGGACATTTGTATAACCAGGCAGTGGAGCCGCCCTGTCATATCAGTGCCACCACATAGCATCCCTCTCCGTTAGCCAAGAGGGGAATGAGTTGCTGAAGAGTTGTTAGGATGTTCCTTGTTTCGTACATGATAGGTAGCCAAGAAAACACCCTGTGCAGGAGGTAAAGAATACAGCACTTCCCCAGTAGCCCTGCTTGTCATAAGAGGCAGTCTTCCTCTCTCTACTGCCCTCTCCTACTCTTCTGTCCTGCCTCTCATCTTGATATTTCCATGTTTCCTCCAGCCTTTTATTTTCCCTCTGCTCCTACAGTGCCCTATAGCTATACCATATTTGGTGATAATTCTTCTTTATTCCCTCCTTAGCGAAGAAAAACAGTAAAAAGTTGGAAAGTATGAGACAGCCTTGACTTAACTATCTTGAGTGTGTCTTACCCTTGTCTTATTGATTTTTTTTATTTTTTATTTTTTAGTTTCTTCATCTTCTGGTGTTCCAATTCCATACATGTAGTATCTTCAGTCTGTGTGGCACTTGGATTTCATGACTGATTCAGTATTTATCTTACTTCCATGTAAAGTGGTTGTTGTTATTAAGTTGTTTATTAAAATAGGAACAATTTCCACTTAAAATGTCATTGTTTGTTACATAGTGGTTAGGATGTGTAGTGAAGGGTGAGGAGTGAAGCAGTTCACAAGTGTATATCTATCTGTCTGCCTGGCTGTATGTCTCTGTCTCTCTATCTGTCCATCTATTTTTTTTTATCATTTCCCTCTGGTGGTAGGTGGTGGCGATCATCATCCACTCACTTGATATATTGCTGCCTACTTCTTTCCCCTTTTTCATTCTTTTTCTGTGCTTGCCTCTTTGCTTCCTATTTCTCCCATCCTTCCTGTCTCTTTTTATAACTCTGTTGCACATATGGTGGCTGTACATTGAGTGACAAACATAATTGTTTCCTGTAACCCAAGAAACAATTTACATCGTTGGGTGGTAACCATATAACCAAACAGTGGGGTGATGTGGAGCCTGGAACATTGGCTACTTGCATGGGATGGCCAGGTAAGGTCAGTTGCTTGCCTACAGTTGATGGGTGTGCTCGACCAGACAGACCAATGTTGCTCAGGAACTACAGTAATAACTTTTCATTAAACACATGCACGTTCTGATATATATATGGAGTCCTGAATGCTGTTTGTAATACCTGATAAGGTAGTAGCTTCTCTATTTCTGTTGAACTTAACTCTCACTTAAGCAATATTTCACTCCAATTCAGTTTAGTACCCCTGATTGACGCAGTAACAGTATGTCATTGATACTTTTTTGACATTTTGAACAGTACAGTAGTTGATGTTTTCTGATGGTGGTGGTGACGATAATTGTGATGGGTTAGGGTAGGTAAAGTGATGATGATGATGGGTTAGGGTAGGTTAAGTGATGATGATGATGGCATTTGTTAGGCTGCAAAGCTCACATTACCAAAAACCATCACTGTCTTATAGTACATTAATGATTATTATATTGTAGTGTATCAATAATTACGTCTGCAATTGTTCAGTATGTTGTTGAATATATGATGTTCGATTAGGTTATGATAAATATTGTTGTGTAAATAATCAAAGAGTATAAGTGTACAGGCTGGTTGGGACACAGTGGCAGCGAAGTAATTGATAACACTGATGAACACCATTATATCTTTGGGGAAGTGGCCACCCTCTACCCAGTGTGTATGCATATGTAAGGCTTTTGAAGTGATGGGTGAGAAGTAAATCGTAGGATAATATTTAGTGTAATGTGCGGTTAATACAAAAGTGCATCACCTCTCCTGCCTCAGTGTTATGGCTGGGTAGATTGGGTGAGGAATAGATCGTAGGATAATATTTAGTGTAATGTGCGGTTAATACAAAAGTGCATCACCTCTCCTGCCTCAGTGTTATGGCTGGGTTTACAGACGTTCAGTGTGACGTGGTTGGCTGAGCTGCAGGTTATTTTCCATTTACCTTAACTAGGACCACAGTTTTGCACTTTCAGAATTAATTTCCTGTAGCTTAGGGGTGGAAAAGGTACCTTGGTGTTAAAAATGGAGAGAGTGGAAGTTTAAGTTAGAGAAAAAAGAGTATATCCGAGGACAACTTAGTGTTCAAGATGGAAGGATTGCATATTTAGTCAAGTTAGAGTACAAAGCATATAGCATTAATGTGTGTGTGTGGGTGATAATTATACATCCTTGTCCACCCTGCCATACTGAAGCATCTGTAGATGAACTTTTGTATTAACCTGCACAATACTTGATGTAGGTTCCAGGAGGTGCAATACAAAGCTCCCTAACACCTCTTCCATAGCAGTTTATTTTACATATTACATCTCAATATTCTTATGTATTTTACTTACAGGATATTAATATCAACATAATATTTATCAGTAATGTGAAAGAGGATGTTAAGGTGTAATATACAGAATAAGTTGCTATGGTACAGGTGTTAAGGAGTCCCCAAAGCCACCTTACAACCTTTATACTCTACCCATAACCTGTATTATCCTGTAAAGCTTTTTTTTTTTTTTTTTTTTTTTTTTTTTCCACCAAACTTTTATTTAGCTCGGGGAAACTTAATGTGTAGGGGTTAATGAAGGCTGTATCTAACCATTGTTGTTATTATTATTATTATTATTTTATGTGGTAGGTGGGGGCACTCACCATCCACTCACTCGATGTAGTGCTGCCTCGGGGTGACTGCCCTTTCCTCCCTTTCTTCCTTCCTTCCTCTTCTGCCTTTACTTCATTCTTTCCTCCTCCTTCTGCCTATGGGTGACTCTGTCTTCTGTCTTTCTTTCCTTCTTCTTTCCTCTTCTTCTTCCTACAGGTGACTCTACTCTGAGTGACAAGCAAAATGGTTTCCTGTACACCAGGAAACCATTTACTATGCTGGGTGGTAACCATATAACCAAATTATGGTGCCTGGTGGTTTAGTGGGTAATTACAGTGCTCCAATCGGATTGAGCCAGTGAAGGTTTATATCCAAGGGGTGGTTGGGGTTGATTGCTCAGGTAATGCCACTCAGGGATGGGTGAGGCTGGTCACTCTTATCTTAAATGTCAGGACCAAGTTGCCTAGCCCTGGGATCCTATACTCCTCGTGGGGTAACACAGGATTAGATGATGATGATGATGATGATTATTATTACCGTATTATTGTATTTATTTATTTTTTTCTATGTTGTTGCAGCAGCACCATTTAATTCAGTGTATAAGTAGCGTGTGTTGGGTTAGTGAAGGCTTTATGTTCCCCATTTTCTATACTGTATATATTCTCTGTAATGCTAAACTACTTATATTCATCTTAGGACAACATTGTAGTAGTGAAGGAGGTAATGAGAAGCTGTATGTACTGTATACCCATAAAGCCCCCCAAGTCAGCCCTAAGGTGAATAGAAATGACTGGAGATAACAGGAATTAGGCAGAAAGTGTTGTTGTGATTTGGTAAGCTGTTCTGGTGATGTACGGTGTTCAGTGGTAGAGAGAGGGCAGCCTGATGTACATTTCTTGCCAGTGTACAGTAATTGAGGTTTGATAGTTAAGTTTGTGTTGTGTTTTTGAGTTGTGGGGTGAAGCAAAGATTTGTGGGCTTCAGTTATTGTGTGGCTGCTGTCATTGGGTATGTTGGTGATAGTTTATGTGTTGTGGTATTTGTGTGTGTGTGTGTGTGTGTTTTGAGGTCGTGTCAATATTCTAGGGGCTTGAATCATCCTATTTCACTGGGCATACTGTTAATAGTTTATATGTGTTGTTAAGTTAGGTTTAAATTATAGGTTTTTGCATTGTAGAATTGATATTCCTCTTTTCACTGGCCATGCTGTTGATATTAGGTAGTAGATGGGTGGTAACCATCGTCCCTGGGAGGTACTACCATGGGAGTGGTGAGGCCACAAAATCCTGGTACCTGGCCTTGCACAACACTCCCAGGCGGGGAACTCAGCCACATTTACACAGTAGTCAGTCCAGGATGGCACTACTATATGTACATATCTCTTGTACATAACTATAATCTGTTCACTGGGGATGGCTGGATATGTTAGCCTTGCACAGCACTCCCAGGCGGGGAACTCTGCCACATTTACACAGTAGGCATAGTTTGGGCTGTAACTATACTTACCCATCAACTGACCTGTAAGGGGTTTGGGATCTTCATCAGGTTACAGAAACTACACAAAAGATACAGGCAACAAGAAAGATAGGCTAACACATACAGTCTCCTTGGTTACTAGTCAAATCACCCCTTTGATAAAAACAGGAATACAGTAACGGTACAGGCAACAGGTAAAGATAGGTTAACACACACAGTCTCCTTGGTTACTAGTCAAATCACCCCTGCAGCCAATAAGTAAAGCTAGGTAAACAAACACACACAGCCAAGATCGTCACTGCAGCACTATCAATGCAATACTGTTGATGGTTATAACAATATTGTGTTTTATTACTGTTTATTGTGTGTGGATCCTGCCTCACCTTATCTCATAGCTGGAAATGTAGGTTGGGAAGGTGAAGGTGATGATGATGATGAGGAGGAGGATGGTGAGGAGGGTGATGATGATGATGTGTATAGGTCTTTTGTTATTTTTACATCACCTGGATAAGAATGTAGTGACCCTAGCTTCTGTATGAGAGAGAGAGCAGTACTAATAAATGGTGGGGTATAAATAGTAATCATTGGGTTGTACTGCATCCAGGTCATTATTCTTCCCTTAACCCTTCACTGTGTATTGGTTCACCCTTCAACATTAACATATTTTCTCTTCAGTAATATCAGGGGTTAAAGATTGATACAGTAAAGATTAATACAAGCTTTCTCGTGGAATAAAAATAATTAGGAGTTCAAGTAGAATATGAGGTTAAACATTTCTCCTTGAATAAATCATAAGGAGTTAAGTTGAATAAAATACACAAGTTAAATCATGTACAAGAATTAAGATCAAACTTTTCTCCTGGAATGAAAGCATAGGGAGTTGAATGGAATGTGGAGGAATTAATTTTAAACTTTCTTCTTGAATAAATCAGTGGGAGTTGATCAAAATAAAGCCAGTGTAAACCATTGCCAGATAAGTATTGCTATTATTGTACACACTTTGCTTACCAACAGCTTGTGCATTGAATAGAATCATGAGTAAATAACCATAACAGAATAACAACTTGTACCAGTGATGTCAGAGAACAGAACATTATTAATCCTCCTTCAATACTTTTACAATTATTTAATCCTTCTGCAACAACCATGACAGGGTAACAACCTAAACCATTGGTGCAAAAGAATCGGGACCATTTTAAAATCATGTACAAGTGTTCTGGCATAAAATTGTTGGGAGGTAAACAGTACAAAGTATATAAAGTATTCCATTGCTGTAACAGAACTAAGATTATTCCTGGTACAAGTCTTCTCTTGGAATAAAACCAAGAAGTAACAAAAAAGCTAAATTGCCACCATTGCATTAAGAGAGAGATCTGTTTTAACATCCGGTACTGTTCATCATCTTTGCATTCAGTTCAATCCTCAGGAGTTACCGAGAAGGCAATACAATGTTCATCCATTGATATGTAACAGTTACTGATTTATTTGTAATATTATAATATACATTTTATCCTGAATAAGAAAATGTTATAATTTACTGTGAGCCAAATACCCGGTGAGGGGCTAGGGGGGGGAGGGAAGAATGTACCTGGATGTGGTTGTGTTAAATGTTGCACCTCATGAGATCTTTTTGTGCGATTAACTAATATATAAGGAATATTTATACAGTCAGAGGCCGTATTATTAAAACTGGGAGGGCAAACACCTGAGCCAGTCCATAATATGTGATGGTCACTTGAGTTGTAAATTTTAAATATGGTCAGCCATCACCCCACATTGCAGAGGTGCTGACAGTGTTGCAGGAAATTCAGGCTAGTTCTATGGCCATCTTATTTTTGTAACACCTGTAATTGTTAGAGTTAGCCTGCATCCCATATTACAGAGTGTAGTCAGCAACAGTACAGGATATTTGGATGTGTTTTGACGCGCTTCAGAAATAATCGTATGAAGTGGACCTCGCTCTGGCACTCTCAGTGTTAATAATATGGCCATAAGTCCTCTTTATAGGCCTGGGATGTGTTCAGGATAAATGGTGAAGGAAGGGCGAGACAGGCTTCTTTGATTAATTAGTGAAAAAAAATAAATAAATAAAACGGGGAAGAAAAGTGTGTACAGGATCACTGACAAGTTGTAAGTGATGAAGCATGTTTTGTTTCATTTGCAGCATGATACTGAAACAACTGTGAAAATAACAACTTTAAATGATACATAGTCCATTTAGACATGAGTTTGATACATGCTGCTAAGTCCACAGTAAGGTAGGGAAACTGCCTGATAAGTCCCGTGGGTGTCTGTAAACCTGACTGACTAGTTTCTCCAGATTTACATTACCAGTTACATGGAAGTTTTAATGTATTGGAACACATCCCTGTTTGGTATGGGAAGAATTTGGATAATTCTGATTGCATGCTTGACTTACATGGAAAAAGTAAAAATATTTTAAAATACATCCCTCATATATTCACAAAACGTTGCAATATTTTTAAAGCATGCCTGGGTTATAAATAAGTTGATAATTTTTAAAGCATGCCTTGGTTATGTATAAAAAGTTATAATATTTTGTCCCTCATCCCTGACTTATAAAGAGGACTGACTGACTGACTACAAGAAATAAGTCCCTGTTATTGCTTAGCTTTGTGTTTCGTTTCACAGACAGATTTAGGATCAATTTCTTGCCGTAGCTGCAGTGTCTTTTTTACAGGCCTGCTGGACAAGGAGACGAGAAGCAGAAGGTTACCCCAATATTTCTGTGTTACAGGAAGAAATTGACCCTAAGTGTGTTTGTGAAGCCATTGTCAGATTTATAACCCTTAACTCCTTGTGCCTCAGAAATTAAAGTTAGAATATACTGTAATCTGAGATTAAATTGAGCTGGTTAATGTTAAATCTAGTGTGTAAATTCTAGCAGGTTAAATAAAGTAGTACATTAAAGGAAATAAGTTAGATATGAGTACAATAAGTCTGGTATAATAAGATATGAGTACGATAAGTCTGGTGTAATAACAGGTAACATTAAGGCCCTCGGAATCAGAAGATCGGATCCGCCAACCTCCGGCTTCGAAACTTAACCCATCAGTGTGAGGGCGCCATCGCACTGAAGGGGTTAAATAAATCATAGATGCCATAACCCCATTCCCTGAGGACACAGCACAATTGTCACCCAAGCCTTTCACAATAATATACATTAATTTCTATAAGTGGTGACTTCTTTCTTGAGGCAGTTATTAGGCTGTGTGACTGGATTTCCCTTACTGATCAATTTGGGGATTTTTTAGTGCTGGCTTTTTTGTACTTTATCATGCTGTTCATTTTTTAAATTTCTTCTTAGTGCCGTTGTTTATATGCTTTAGTGCCATGTGGTCTGTGTTGCCTGGTGTTAGTTTATTATTCAGTTCTTTTAAATTTGGGAGGTATGGCATAATTTCATAGTGGTAGATTTTAATGTATTCCATCTATCAGGCCACTGTTTCTTGGAGCTCCAATACATAAAAAATTGCCTCGGCACCACAGCATAAACCTCCAGTGTTTAAAAAGTACAAGAAATAATTACAGTTTTTAGTTACTGATAGGCATAAAATTGAGCCTTGTGTACCTCGAAGCTTACATGTGGTTGATTCGGTCTTCTGGCTCTGAGGGTGAAGGAGTTAAGGGTTATAAATCTTGACATAAAGATCTCATGGGGTGTTAGCCTTTATATTATTTATTTATTTAATTTTACTGCTCTGAGTGCATGGTATGAAAGTTCAATAAAGAGACTGTATGAAGTTTTGAAAGAGAAGAAAGTACAAGTGGGTCCCGTTATACCAGCACCTGCCATCTGGGAAACTGATGATACAAGAATGTGCAATGTAGACCCAGCCGGTGATGCCAGCTGGGTCTGTTAACATAACCTTATTTTTACCATAAGCTAATGTTCTCTTATACAAGTTTTGCGATCTTTTTTTTTTCAATCCAGTATAAGAGTATCTGCCATCCAAGCAGTCCTTCATAATACACCCCACTGGTATAACAGGAGCCAGCTATATATAAAGACCTATCACTGTCATCATCATTATCCTGACCCAGATGATGAGAGTTGTAGCCCCAGATTAATTTGTATGGCAATGTGGTGGACTGGAGGCTGCAGTTACCCTCTTCCTGCAGTCCACCATTAACCTTGTGGGGGACAGGGAGGGACATTTGTATAACCAGGCTGTCGCACTGCCTGTTTCTGCCAGTGTCACCGCATGAAGCATCACTCTCCAGCACCATCCTGAACCCAGTTCCAGCGCCAAAGAAAAGGTGAGGTAAGATTCAGACACGGTAAGAAAGTAATAAAATACATGTTAATAAAGAAATATAAATAACTATCAACAGTACAGCATTGTCAGTGAATTGGCCTACACAAGTACAAGTTTGTAATAGTTTATTTTCATCTGAGGGAACTGGACATGAAATACAATGAGCTGTAGTGAGTTAGGAATGAGTCTCCTTGGTTACTAGTTACATCAGCCCTTCAGTCTGACTACACATGGTCATTAGGTGAGCTGAAAGGCTTTAGGGATCATTGTCAGGTCTGAGTAAACCCTGTATCAACAGCATCGTAAGTGAAATAAGACTCGGATATTCACACCATTCTAGTCATCTGTTCTAGAAGCCACTTAACTTAAAAGTCTGCTTCTTAATGTGCATCCATGACCATCATACTCAGCCCCAATTTTCTGTTCATCATCACTGTCTGCATCTGGCAGTTGATGGTAATCTTCCCCAGTTGAAAGTGTCAGTGTTGAGTCAGGAGTTCCTTCACTTTTCTGTCGTCATGCTCTGCTTTCTCTTTGTACCTATGCTAAGTTGCAGTTTCCCTAATACCCCTTCACTACCTCCTCCTGGCCCTGAATTGAATGCGTTTTCCTCACATCCTAGGATCAAGTCACCCTTTTCAGTTCAAGGTCATACCTTGCACTCTTCCCTTACAGTTAGTAGTGTTTTCTCTTCTTGCATGTGTCTTCCCCCCTCCTCCCCAATGGCTTCTTCCACGCCTCAGTGCTTGTCCCTTCATTTTCCGTTACTCAAGTCCAGTTCTTCCTCCATTCTCCGTTCCCATTTTTTTTTTTTTACCATCCCTCCCGCCATTCCTCCGCAGACCCTGTATACACTGATGGTTCAAAACCCCAGGTGTCGGGTTTGCAGTTCTCTTTCCTGACACCGTTTATTGCTTTAGTCTTCCTGTTTGTGCGAGTGTTTTAACAGCTGAGTTGTACTCCCTGTTTTTTTTTTTTTTTTTTATAGTGCTCTGTCCCTTCCTCAGTTACTTTCTGCTTCTCATCCTTTAGTCCTTTGTATCCTGGAATGGTTGTTCTGTATATCTTTTTATCGTAAGGTGGTCCAGTTCTGTTGGGTCCCAGGACATATAGGCGTGGCAGGCAATGAACGTGAAGATCAGTTGTCCCGCACAGCTGTTGCCAGGGATCTCTCTCCTTCCTTACTCATTCCAGTTTCCGATTTCCTTCCTGCCCCATCTTCCTTACTCGGACATTGGTGGCAGTCTTGTTGGGACTCTATCACAAATAATAAATTCTGTGGTTAACTTTTTTTTTTTTCCCCTGGTTGATCCCTTGTCACTGTAATCAGTGGTGGGATATTGCATTAGCTCACCATAGAATTTGTCGTACTAGGTTTACTAATTTGATGTCTGGCGACCGCCCTCCCTCTGTACTCATTGTAATACCCTCCTCTCCGTACGCAATATTTTCCTTGATTGTCCCCTCTACGCTTTACAGCGACGTGTTGCTTTTCCTTTCTTGACTCGCCTTCAACGTCCCCAGTTTCTTGATGACATCCTTTCACATATTACCTTCCAAAGTATCATGTCCATCCTTACCTCTACTGGTCTGCTTTCAGACATCTAACTCTGTTCCATATTTCAGTATCCTGTCTGTAATATGATCTACTTCTTCCATTACTACATTTCTTTAAACACGCTGTATCGGTGTTTGTGGCCAGAACAGCATACACAACTTGTCACCGATGATCCGGCTCTGTGCAGGATTTTGACATGAGGCTCTTAATGTTCTTCCAAGCCCCAGTTTTCACCTGAATATTAAGTGAGGTAGGATCCAGAAATGGTAAGAAAGTTAATAAAATGTGAGAATATGAACAGCATGCTCAGTGAAATGGGTCACACACACATTCACACACCATTCTAGTCCTTGGACCCCCAAGGTACAGTCAGAGAAAGCATAGAAGTAAGACCTATCAGTACCTTGCAATGCCCTTAGAAATTGGCCACACAGCAGAGTCTTGGTTACATGGAATTCGGTGGGCTGTAGTGAGGTATAAATGAGTCTGGTTACTAGTCAGTCTGACAATACTTCAGCCTCAGCTAAGCTGGAAGAGGTTAGGTATCCATGGTTACTAGTCAGAGGTCTTGCTACAGTATATTTGAACGAAGTATGCTGTTAGGATTAGTCAGGTAAACAAATACCGTGTAGGCAGTTCCAATTGCATTAGGTAAACTTTCCTTTAGCCTGTTTTTAATCTGAGGGAGTTGGGCCACTTTCACAGTTTGGAGTCTAGGTACTGTACTGGTTACTGGAATACAAGAAATGGCATTTATGTAGGAATAGGCCTTGGGTACCAGTCCTATTGACCCTCCAGTCTGACCACACTTGTCCATCAGTAGAGCAGAAAGAGGTTGGGAATTATGTGAAGATTGAATAAATGCTCTGTAGGCAGTTTTGATCAATTCAGGGAGTCCCAGATAGTAAGTTGATCAGACAACTCTGCCAATAAACGATTTTGATTAGGAAGAGTACCCAAGTAGTGAAGGAGTTGATTAGAACAATCCCTCCTGTTTGTGTACATTTTCTTAAGCTGAAGGAAAATGACTGAAATAATCATAATAAAAGATACAAGGTGTTGCAGTACAAAGGCCTATAGATTAAGTATTACTTTGTATTGCAGTTTTATCTACCTGTCTCCAGTTATTTAATTCTTGCTTCCGGGGAAAGACTTTGGGAGGTTATATACAACTTTCATTAACCCCTTCATTACTAGGTATGTCCTAAGTTGAATATTGTGGTCTGATGGCCGTAATAATAATAACATACATCAATGCATTACTTGACTCAAATAGCTCCAGTGATGAATCTGATTTTTATTGTACAATGTTCAGCATGGTAGAGGCTTTTTAATTTGGAGGGGTTGTATACTGTACAGTAACATAGCCTTCAGTTCAGTAGGAGACTGAATAACTAGTTGCTTGGAGATACTTTGATTTGAAGGGGTTAGAGACAGCCTTTATAAACAAGTCTTGTTTCCATTGAACTGTGTGGCTAGCATGATATCCATCCATCCGTCATCCAATCCTGTGTTGCCCCATGGGGAGTGTAGGAGCCCGGGGCTAGGCAAGTTGGTCCTGACATTTAAGATGAGTGATCAGCCTCACTCATCCCTGAGCAACATTATGAGCAATAATCCCAACCACCCCTAACACACAAACCTTCACTGGCTCAATCCAATTAGAGTGCCGCAAGTACCACTAAACCACCAGGTAGAGAGTTGGCCTGCAGTCCTGATGGACCCGGGTTCAAATCCCGCTGAGGCAGGGAACAGTTTAAGGATTTGAATTTCATAAAATCAGACTTTACTGATCTACCAGAAGGCCCGCCGACATGTCGTAAAAATACCCCCGCTAATACCAATACACCAGTCCTGTATGAGACAGCCCTAGCATGTATTCAATATGGATGGTGGGTGTTAGCGCCGAAGTGGTGACATGTAGAGGTGTGCGGTACGTAGGAGGACTACTGGGCCTTGAAAGCAGGCTGTGAAACCTATGCCCAGAGTCGGTCAAAAAAAAAATAATAATAATAATTTGGTTAGGCTATATGGTTACCACCCAGCGTAGTGTATCTTGGAGCTGTTCAGCATTCTAGATGGAGAGGACAGTTTTAAAAGTCAGGATGGTCAGACTATAGGATTTGAATCTGATCATGTGGGTCAGAGTCAGCAAGTCATGTTTTCCATTTGTAAATCAGTACAGTTGGTATCCTTTCGTCTTAAAAGTTATCA
Source organism: Coenobita brevimanus (assembly GCF_032717465.1). Taxonomy (NCBI): domain Eukaryota; kingdom Metazoa; phylum Arthropoda; class Malacostraca; order Decapoda; family Coenobitidae; genus Coenobita; species Coenobita brevimanus. Next base: position 1,759,560 of record NC_136955.1, on the reverse strand, counting down.
CAAGGTAAAAATCACTCGGGGTCTTCTTATGCTGTGTGTATTTTGTATTCTCGTAGAAAACTTTCATTAAATAATTTGCATAATGTATGTTTGATATATACATTTCATATTGTGTTGCTAATGATGTGATGTATGTATAAGGTTGTCTTGATCATGTTAATATGGCAGAAATCTTAAGTTTTTAGTGTTCTTGCCATTGTCTCGTTCATCTTAGATGTGGTTTTGTCATCTAAGGCTTTATATGTCAGTACTCATTTTGATCTTTTTATTTCATTCAGATCTTTTATCTTGTTCACTTTTTTCTCTCTCTCTCTCATTTATATCTTTTATACTCTACACTCCTCCTTTACCTCTGTTCCCCTTCTCAACTCCTTCTCCCTCTACCTCTTTACTCCCCCCCCCCCCTCTCTCTACCTCTGATCCCCCCCTCTCTCTACCTCTGATCCCCCCTCTCTCTACCTTTGCTCCCCCTGTATCTACCTCTGATCCCCCCCTCTCTCTACCTTTTATTCCCCCCCTTCTCTACCTCTCTTATTCCCCCCTCTCTACTTCTCGTATTCCCCCCTCTCTAGCTCTCGTATTCCCCCCTCTCTAGCTCTCGTATTCCCTCCTCTCTACTTCTCGTATTCCCTCCTCTCTACCTCTGCTCCCCCTTCTCCCTCTACCTCTACTCATCTCCCCTCCCTGCCTTAACTCCCCCCCCCCTCCCTTTCCACCTCTACGTCTACCCACCCCTTCCCTCTCTCTACCTCTACCCACCCCTTCCCTCTCTCTGCCTCTACCCACGCCTTCCCTCTCTCTGCCTCTACCCACCCCTTCCCTCTCTCTCTGCCTCTACCCACCCCTTCCCTCTCTCTCTGCCTCTACCCACCCCTTCCCTCTCTCTCTGCCTCTACCCACCCCTTCCCTCTCTCTCTGCCTCTACCCACCCCTTCCCTCTCTCTCTGCCTCTACCCACCCCTTCCCTCTCTCTCTGCCTCTACCCACCCCTTCCCTCTCTCTCTGCCTCTACCCACCCCTTCCCCCTCTCTGCCTCTACCCACCCCTTCCCTCTCTCTCTGCCTACTACTCTACCTTTCTACTCTAGATATGGGATAAGTAAAAGTCTTCATGTACAATAGTATTTTTATTGGTAGTCACAAATAGTAATATGTACAAATTTAATGTGCTCACAAATTAACAGAAGTGACATGACGGGTATAATAAATATAAGTAAATAATTACCTGTTAAAGTCCTGTGAGTGTAGAATCTGAAATAAAAGATACCCTGTAATAAAAAGATATTAATAACCTGTAATAAGAGAAAATAAATTAGTATAAAGGAAGAAGAGAGACATTCACACTGATGTGCAGGGGTGGGGTGACCTGACCAGCTCCAGCTACACCTCCACCAGGGGGTCTGACTCAGTCCCTCACCCCAGGCATCATGGTGGACCCAGTGAGTGGAGGGTGTGGCAGTAGCGACTACCACACCCTCCTCTCACCAAGTCCACCACAGCACTGAGGGTGGTGGTGGTGGTATGGGTGTGTGTGGTGGGGTCCACACACACACCCATACCACCACCACCACCCCACCAGCCCATTGCTGACGGTGGTCGTGGTGGCGGTGGTGGGAGTGTGATATGTATGTATGAATGTATGTATGTGGAAGAACAAGTCTCCACACACACACACCCAGAACACACACACTCCCACCACCACCACCACCATCTTGGCTGGGGTGAGGGACTGAGTCAGATCACCCTGGATGGAGGTGATGGGTGGGGGGGGATACCCAAGCCCGGAGCTGGCCAGGTGGGGGAAGGAAAAGGCGTTAAGCTGGGAGGAGGAGAGAGAAACGATGGGTTGGGGCCGAGATGGGGAGACAGATTGCCCCTCCGGCAGGCCAACCCCGTATAATCCCACCTGGGGATTGGGTAATCTGGCCCTATCTAAACCCCTGCCCACCCCTCCCCTCCCCCCCTCCCAGCCCTTTCCCTTCCCCCACCACCCCTGCACATCATGGCTCATATTCCCACTGGTTAAGGACACTCCCTACCACCTCAACCTTGACAGATTATTTGTACATAATGACACCTAAGTATCTTATAGGTGTAATATGAAAAATAAATCATTTCCTTAAGAGATGCCAGTGAGCCCCTTAACCAATGAGAATACAAGCCCCAGGCACTCACACACACACAAGAGAGAAGGAAAGAAAGAGAAAAGATAGAGGGAAGGTCGATGATCCCTGGGCAGCCACTCCTGGGACGCTGCATCAGCCCACATCCGAAAAGGTGGACAGAGGGAGGTGAAGGGAAGGAGGAAGGTACAAGGAAAGGATGGGGATGGGATGAAGTCTGCAGCCACCTGAAAAGAAAAGAGAAACTGTTAGTATACATGCTGATAAGTTGAAGTGATTCTAAAAGTAACTCAAATAAAGTGCTTACCGCAGTTACCCCTTATGCCAGCGTATGTTACATTTTCTTCCTGCTATACAATTGTTTTATTCAGCTTACGATACACTTCCCTAAGCTGCAGGAGTTAAGATACAGCATTTATGAACCCCTTCACTACAGGTAGTCAGTGTCCCTTGAATAAAATCATATTGGGGTACTATGAATAAAATGAAGGTAAGTCACTGGGCTGAAGGAGGGACCTAAAAAGATCAAAATATGGACTTACTCTTGCAAAAATCCTAACCCACAACCACACCTACAAGGGATGGAAGGCTGCAACTCAATGTTCCAAGTGGTACTGGAGGCTACAAAACACCTCTCAGTAACTTATTCCTAACAGACCCTAACATTCTCTTGTATGTAGTATAGACTTAACTCTTGCAATAATCCTAAATCATAATCCCATCTTCAAGGGACGGAAGGCTGCAACACAGTGTTCCAAATGGCACAGGATGCTACAAAACACCTCCTCCTTAGTAATTTACTCCTAACAGACCTTAACGTTCTCTCGTATGCTACTCACCCATGACCCTACACCTTTCTGGCCTACCTACAACACTCATCTCCACTGCACATACAGCCCCTGGGATAGCCCACCTCCTACAACCTAGCCTCGGCCCCCTACACTCATGACGGGGTAATAAAGGGTTAGGTGATGGATGGGTGGCAGGAAGACCACAACAAAACTGACATCCTGACTGAACAACCTATCCTTGGGTGCCTGAACTCCTGATGGGAATATACAGTTTAGATGATGCATGGATAGCCTAGCCTCGGCCCCCTACACTCCTGATGGATGGATGGATGGTAAAAATATTTAAAAAATGATATACTCAGGCTGAAGGGGTAAATGGCTGTCCCTACCTGTCATAAATGGTGAGAAATAAATAATAAAAATGTATTTCTGAAGTGAAATACGAGGCAAAGACACCTAACAATCCTTACAGAACACAGATGCTCAATGTTTACAGCAAAATGGTCACACCTGCTATTTCAGCACAAGAAACTTGATGGCAACGTTACATTCAGACAGACATGGCTTGGCAGGCTGCACTCTGCTTTTAATGACTTTATTTATGAATATACTGTACTGTTACTGTATAGAACTGCATTTTACTGACTTTACCTATGAATGTACTGTATACTGGTACTGCATAGAACTACATATTACAGGTGCTGGCTCATACAGGTATAAAATTAAGTAGCACTGATGCCTGGTTATACTAATGACTGTCTATTTCTTCTCTATCCCCTAACAAGAGCAGTGGTGGACTGCAGGAACAGGGCAACTTCAGCCTGCAGTCACTGGGTTTATGTTCAGATAAACCTGTGGCCTGAACAACACCAGTAATGACGTTATTAAAACCTAAGTGTTATTGCCACAAAACCACTAAACAATGCAGCATACTCCACTTGAAGACCCTGACATATTCTGCCAACGGGTGTAATGTGACTGGTTGAGCACCCATGTTGTAAGTAATGTTACTCTGCATAAATACTTCCTGACTATTGGTAATTAGGATTGTACTGTCCTTTAACTTTACTCAGCAATGCAAAAAATAAATAAATAAAAATAAAAACTGGCAATGCAAGAAATAATACAAATGTTTAGGCTGCTTCCACGGTCCCTGCCATTTATCTCGATGCTCACCAAGAAAACCTTCACTTGTGTCTATACGAGGGATGATGGAAAAGTGCGTAAACTCTCCACTAGGGAACCCCCATGTCTGTATGCTTCAAGCTCCCTTTGTTGGTGATGTGCGTACAGTCAGCTCTATATCTCTTAAATAAAGCTTACTATACTGGTGAGCTGATAAATCATTAAGTCCAAAATTACATTATGTAAAAAAGTGGTTACCATGAAATCCTTAGTGAGTTTATGGGTCACCAATGGATGTTATTATCTGGGTATTTTTTTCCTTCACTGGGATACAAAGAAACAGACTGTGGAAGCAACCTTTAACTCTGTGACTCTGGTGTTACTTTTCATTTATTCCTGCCATTAAGACTTTATTTATTGACATTAGGGAAGGCTGAGGGTAATGCAGGGCTGTATCAAGGCTGTATCTAAGGCCTGTGGTAGTGCAGGGCTCTATCAAGGCTGTATCTAAGGCCTGTGGTGATGCAGGGCTCTATCAAGGCTGTATCTAAGGCCTGGGGTAGTGCAGGGCTCTATCAAGGCTATATCTAAGGCCTGTGGTAGTGCAGGGCTCTATCAAGGCTGTATCTAAGGCCTGTGGTAGTGCAGGGCTCTATCAAGGCTGTATCTAAGGCCTGTGGTGATGCAGGGCTCTATCAAGGCTGTATCTAAGGCCTGTGGTAGTGCAGGGCTCTATCAAGGCTGTATCTAAGGCCTGGGATAGTGCAGGGCTCTATCAAGGCTGTATCTAAGGCCTGGGGTAGTGCAGGGCTCTATCAAGGCAGTATCTAAGGCCTGGGGTAGTGCAAGGCTCTATCAAGGCTGTATATACCATCCCTTCACTCAATAAAGCAAACAAAGATGGCAGGAACCCAATCAAAAAGCCAGCACCAGACACACAGAGTTACACCTTAACAACACAACCAAAACCAAGCCAGAATTACCTGTGATGTCACTTCATAGGCAGTCCTTAATTATGACTACATTGTGAGCACATTAACCCCTTCACACCAACAAGGCTGAACAATATTTACTCTGAGTATTATGAGAAAATTTAGTTCATGTGTTTTAGAGATTAAATGAGGCTTTATCTGAACTCTTAAATTATAACAGCCTCTCTTGAGATGAATAATAATGTGTGATGACAGTGGAAATCAATAATAATAATAATAATAATAATAATAATAACAACAACAGTATATCGTTCGTGTGAAGGGGTATCATAGTACAGTAATATTTGTCCAACACTGAGTCCTCATTATAAGTATGGATGTATTACAAAAATAATCATAATGTCTTCCTCTCAATCAGTAATGTAAATCTAGGTAAATGGGCCAAGATATACGTGCAATGTTTTATGGGCTATCAGATAGGATTCCAGGGGCTTGAATGGGCAGTGAATGGCAGTGGGGCTCATTGAAATGGGTACACTTGGGTATCTCAGTCTATTTTTTCCATCTCTCTAGACCCTACCTCACCCAGCGCAGGGATGGGTAAGGAGGTCTGGATGTTGATGATGATGATTTACACAGAACCAGTACTGTAAACTGGGAGAAAATGGTCAAAACACTGCAACTTTTAACACACAACTGATGCTGTGATTTTCAGGAAACAGTACATCAATTTTAAACGTTATCAACAGAACTTTTGCAGGGGTAAATCTTGTATAAGTTAATCTGGACTAATACCCATGGGAAGAGGGAGGCTGCCAGAGATCGAGCAGTGTGGAACGCAGCCATTAGGTGACCCAGGGCGACTCAGGCAATCATAGAGGAGTCTTTATAAACAATACGATATGAATATAAATGAAAAAAACTCCTGGATCTTCGCAAAATGTCAAAACTAAGTCCATATACCTGTGAGGGTAAATTTTGGGTGGAGTGGTGCATGAGGTATATAGGAAGCAGAGGCCATGTGCTGAGGTAAATGTTGTACAGGTTAATGTGGCCTTAATGCCAATAAATATCCCATTCCTTACTTTAGACAATTTCCAAACTTCTTAGTCACCTTTTGTTTGTCAGAACTGAGTAAATAAAGATATAATTGTAGTGGATGAGTAGCTAGAGATGATTTTTAACCCTCTGATTATAAAAAATATCATCCTAAACTTAATATAATCCTCTAATGGTACCCAGAATAACATGAAGCTGATGGTGTGGTACTGAAAGGGATATACGCAGATCCTGGCACGGCTTACACACCATTACAACTTTATACACACAACTAACACTCTAGATTTGGGGCTAAACTTGACACACCACATTTAAAGACGTCTATGGTAATTTTTCTATGGCAGTTTTTCCATACGTTACTGAGAAATTAATGGGAAAAAATTATAATGAGGACTTAGTGTATGTATGTGTCTATCTAACTGTGGGCTGATGTCTTGTTGAGGTAGGCCAGTGTGGATGGACAGCAGATGTGCAGAGAAGGTGGTGGCAGGGATGGTGTTGGTGTTGCAGCTGTTGTTGTTGTGGTTAATCTTGACAATTGTGGTACTGCTTATCACCTGAAAAGATAAGAGAAAATGTTAGCCACAAACAACAAACACACCAGTAAACACTACACTTAATATTATGCCTATTTTGGCTGGGAGTGATAGATGAAGAGGAAGCTATGTGTGGGCAGGTGTATCTATCAGGTGGGGCCAGGATTCTGTGGGCTGGAATGATGAATAAATGAGTGAGCAGCCCATTTATTTTAGTGGCTATGATAGATAAATATGAAGCTATGTGTGGGAAAGTGTATCTATCAGGTGGAGTCAGGATTCCAGGGGCTTGAATGGTGAATGGATGAGTGTGTGGCCCATTTCACTGGACATGATGTTGATTAGTCTTCCCTCTATCATATTCTTTCCTCTTCCTGGCTTTGTGTAACCTGCCTCAGCCCCCATGCAGGTGGGAATGTGACAGGATGATGATGATGATGATGATGATGATGATGATGATGATGGATGGATGGATAGTCGGATGGATGACGATGATGTACATAGTAAGTCTCTGTTATTATTTCCCATTTAATCTTTGTGTTACCATTCAATGCAGGCTGCGTCCTACTGCCAGCAAGTACTCAGGAGGCAGACCTTGGCTCCCAAGGCCACACACTGAGAGACCCCCCAGTCAGCGCATACCCCAGGCACTTGATAGTTCATAAACACTTTCTCCCCAAACCTTTATTTATGCTTTGATAACTGTAATTTCTTTACGATAGTTCATAAACACTTTATCCTCACACCTTTATTTATGCTTTGATAACTGTAATTTCTTTTCCATAGTTCATAAACACTTTATCCTCACACCTTTATTTATGCTTTGATAACTGTAATTTCTTTTCAATAGTTCATAAACACTTTATCCCCACACCTTTATTTATGCTTTGATAACTGTAATTTCTTTTCAGAAGTTCATAAACACTTTATCCTCACACCTTTATTTATGCTTTGATAACTGTAATTTCTTTTCATCATAATCCTGAATAAATGTACTTGCTTATGGTGTTGTAAAATAGATCAGCTGAATGTTAATTATACCTTGATTTTTTTTTTTTTTTTTAAGTTTTTCTCATAAAATATTCAGTTCCTATGGTAAATGTTACTGTGAAAAACTTATAGGGAATTTATCTGGCTATATTGTGGTGTATAAAGAATTACTGTAGGTCAATTAGGGCCAATTTTACGGAGCACAAAAGGAAATTATCTCATGCTCGAGCAAGGCTGGTAGCACACTGACTGGGGCAGTGGGGCGATGCTGGGTGCAGAGTGGGTTGAGTGCAGCAGAGGGATACATGGGGACGCAAGCAGTGCTCTGCTCTCACCCAGAAATGGATGCAAAACCATTCTATATCCAAAAAAACTGGGGTCATTTTCTTTGACGCAGCCTGCGTCAAATGGGAACGAGCCTGTGATATTTCCACCACACCCATTATACACAAAAGGGTTATCTTGTCAAGGATCCCTAACCCCTTTCACCTCAGTTCATGTCCAAGTAGTGTCAGACTGAAGGGTTGATATGACTAAACTTAAGGCCTTTGGTTCCTTCTTCCTTAAAAAAAAATAATAATAATAATAATAATAATAATAATATTAAAAATAAAAATAAATAAATACTGGTTTTACACTAACTTGGCCTAAAACTGCTACAGAAATCTGAATTGTATCGATAGATTAACACTAGAATATGACGCTAATCACAAAGAAGTGCTAGGGAAAAGATGCACCATTTTAGCAATATATTTTTCAGCCAGTGGCCTATGTGAAATAAGCTGCAAAATGACAAAAATCTGAGCCAAGTTAGAGTAAAAGTAGTATAGAAACCAAGGAGATTTAATGCGGACTCATTACTAAGGCTCAGCGAATTTCATGAATGTTCGTATTCTTATCGGTTGATGAAGTTCCCTAACAACTTTTCCTAAGCGACTTACTTTTGGCTATGGCTGACTAACATCATTTCTGTATGTTATTTATGCAGAGTATGGTGGTATGAAAATTATTTAAGTAACACAGAAGATGACAGCAAGGATTAGTAAGCAAAATAAATCACACAGAAAAACATGTAACACAGAAGAGGAAGGCAAGGTACAGTAAGCAAAATAAATCACTTAGGAAAACAATACAGAGGAGGATGGCAAGGTGTAGTAAGCAAATAAATCACTAAGGAAAAGGTGTTAGGGAGCTTCCTTAACCAATACATGCCCAGGTACAATGATCCTTAATAATATTTTTGGTACTGGAGAGGGAGCCTTCACGTGGTGGCACTAATGTAACAAAGCAGCAGTTATAGAAGCACAGACACCGGCAATTTATTTGTGGGTACTGCTTATAGGATTATGGTGTCTGGCAATGAAGAGATACAGAGACAGACAGACAGACAAACTGACTGGTACACAGACTGACAGACAGGGTTGCAGATGGGCAGACAGGTACAGACAGACAGACAGACAGATGGATAGGCAGGTAGGTACAGACTTACAGATCTACAGACAGATAAATACGTAGTGACATGCAAACTGAGAGTGAGATACAGAAAGACATATAGATTTATTGATAGAGACTGAGACTCAGACTGATACAGAGATAGGTGGAGAAACAGACAGACAGACACTTACCTTTAAACTGTATCAATAAAGTTGACGTAAGCTTGTAAGAACTGTGGCTGCTGTGTTGTTATATTACAGGTATTAATCTTCCTTTGTGGAGCTGGTTCACTCCTGTTGCAGCCGATGAGTATATATATCTCTTGTCTATATATATATCTCTTGTGTCGCTCCACACTCTCTTGGAAGGCAAAAAGCAGCATTTAATATTTTGCTCTGATATGTTATGCATCACCATTATTGTCATCATCATCGTTGTTGCTGTCACTGTTATCGTCATCATTATCACTGTCATCACCGTCATCATCATCAACATCCATACCTCTTTTCCTACCCAAGGATGGGATGAGGTAGGAACACAGCAGCAACAACAACAACAATAATAATAGTCATAATAACAGTAATAATAATAATAATAATAATAATAATAATACAAACTAAGAAAGAGTTTGTCCAACTGCCTGGGCCACACTTTCACTCACCGTTCATTCTTCCAACTTGGGAAAAACTAATTTTATTTTTATTTATTTATTTTTTTACCTTCAAGCAAACCTGAGTTTTCTGGATGAGACAAGATTATTTTCTGATGCTTTTTGTGTTAATACTTTGGTTTTGTTCTTCAATTCTTGCAGGACTGCCTAATGCCCCTGTTTCTTCTTCCCATCTCCCTGCCACATCAACGTTGGTAACCCGCTGCACTCCATATCCATCTTAACTGAGGACTTCACTTTCCTCAGATCCCTCCATACATTAATCTAACCAAACCAGACCAATTTTACACACTAATCTAACTAACCAGACCAAACCCAACCTCATCTAACCAAACCACTGATTTTACACATTAATCTAACCAATCAAACCCCACCTCATCTCACCAAACCGAGAGGTGGCCTGCAGTCCTGACGGACACAGGTTCGAATCCCGGCTGGGGCAGGGAACAGTTTAAGGATTTGAATTTCATTAAGTCAGGCTTTACTGATCTACCAGAAGACCCGCCGACATGTCGTAAAAATACCCCCGCTAATACCAATACACCAGTCCTGCATGAGACAGCCCTAGCATGTATTCAATATGGACGGTGGGTGTTAGCGCCGAAGAGGTGACATGTAGAGGTGTATGGTATGTAGGAGGACTGCTGGGCCTTGATAGCAGGCTGTGAAGCCTATGCCCAGAGTCGGACACATAAAAAAAAAAAAAAAAAAAAAAAAAAAAAAAACAGATTGCAATTACTGAAATCGATACCACTAACCCTTTTGATACTTAGGGCAGCAGTGCAAAAGTCACCCACTTGTTACTGGATGACGCAAGCTGCGTCAAACAAAATCACCACTTGATGGCAAGAAAAAACATTGTAAATTGGCGCATAATTTATATTTGCCAAACGTTCTTATCAACACCATAAGCAAGTACAACTATTCAAGATTTTGTGAATAAAAAGTCAAGCATATAGAGGCATCAATAAAGGCAGGGGCAAAAATAATTTAGCAACAACTTTGGCTATGCGAAACACCGCTCTCACACTGCAGCGCGATCTTAAGATCATTTCCTTTTGCGGTACAAAAAACTGATTCGAATTGTTCTACAGTAAATGTTTGTATGCCAAAATATAGCTAATGAATTTCCTAAAAACTCTTTCTCAGTAACAATTACCATAACACATATATTTTTATTAAGAAACATGAAGGAAAGAAAAAACATCGTAAATTAGTGCATACTGTAATTTACATTCACCAAATGTTTTTATCAACACCATAAGCAAGTACTGTCCAACTATTTGAGATGACGAGGAAAAAATAATCATGGAGATAGAAGCAAAACTAGGGATGTGTGGATAAAATGTTTAAGAAGTACCACGAGTGCGGAAACAGGGGGGTTCTGCCAGCACTCGGCCAAGGCCGAGCCGGCCCACATCCTGAACACTTGCCCGCAGTTGGACTCAGCCTGTGTCGTCCGGTAACAAAAAGTCTAGGTAGTGATTTTATGCATTGATCTAACCTCACAGAACCCAACAAGATCAAACCTAACCTAACCCAACTAAAAAGTGGGAGAATTTATGTATTAAAACCTCGTTGAACCCAACCTAACCAAACCTCATGCAGCCTGACTAACACATCTTCATTATTACTAATTTCCAGACGAGATGGCTTAACACAAATTGTTGCTAATGGTGATAGGATCCCCACAGAAAACACATCAAACTCCAAACCCTGTAATTGCCTATAAAAAATAAGTAAAAAAATAAATAAACAATATTCTGGCACCTGGTGGTAAGAGATGCCTTCATGTGGTGGCACTGATCCAGCAGGTGACTCCACTGCCCGGTTATATACATATGTCCCTCCACTCCTTCCCAATTCTCAGCAGGCAGGATGGCTGACTGCAGGAAAGGCAGTATATTTCATCCTGCAGTCCACTGGGTTTACATTATGATAAGCCTGGGGCCAAAACAAGCCTCCATTACATACCCTGTACCCTGGCAGCTACCCTACACCAGCAGTCCACCATCCACCCTTCAGGGGGTAGGGAGGTGAAAGACGTTTAAATAACCAGGCAGCTGCACCACCAGGTTATATCAGTGGCACCAGGTAAATGGCTCCCTCACCTGTACCACAACTGATATGAAAACTACAGTATATTTTATTCCCTGGTGCAGTCTGTCTACCCTACACACCATCAGTCAGTACTCCACCTATCACTTACGTTCACACATTCTTACCACCTCTGCTAAATCTTCTGATGCTACAAATACATTAGCAATACTATATCATATTCCCTGGTGCAGCCTGTCTACCCTACCGGTACACACCATCAGTCAGTACTCCACCTATCACTTACGTTCACACATTCTTACCACCTCTGCTAAATCTTCTGATGCTACAAATACATTAGCAATACTCACTGTCAATATATAAGACGTCACTGTCCAGAAAATAACAAATAAAGCCCCAGTAGGAGAACTTGTTTGTTGACACAGCAGCCTGGCTTGGGATTACACATTCATATTTTATTTTTAGCAGCTTTGGACTAGAGATAATATATTTGATTTAATCCATTTTAAATAACATACTAAATAAGCAAGTATATATTTACCTTGACTCAGATTTACCTTCGTTATTCTTTACTATTCTGTTTTTTGCAACAGGGAATTAAAGACGAATTCACTGTTGTGCAAACCGTTGTTTAAAAATTACGGCTATTTCACATCCAGCATTTTGATATATATATATATATATATTTTATGGAGCTCAAATTTATTTTCTACGTAATGTTGCTATTAATTGGGTTATATTAATGACAAAACTCTCCCTCCCTCTTTCCTTCCCTTCCTTGGTCTTGCCCTGCCTCCTTTCTTCCTTCTTTCCATCCTTCACTCCCCCTTTCCTGTTTTCCTTCTTCCTTCATTTTTTTTTCTTCCATCATTCCTACATTACCCTCTTTCCTTCACTCTCCTACTTTCCTTCCTTTATTCAACTTACTTCCATTCTTCCTCTTCCTTTTCACATCCTTCCTTCCTTCTCCTTTTCCTCTTTCCATCCTTCCTTCCTCCTCTTCCTTCCTTCTCTGACCTCCTATAGTCTGTTTGCTTTAACCTGGCAAATATTACAAATGTCTTTCGGCTCAATTAAGGATCAAATGTGGTCAGACTGGAGGGTGATCTTAAGAGGCCTACCTGTAATGCATATATTTAATTTTTCCAGTGCTAACCTTTATCGTTTATTTAATTCTTGCTAAATAAAATTTTTAAAATATGGTTTTTGCTATCTGTAGACGTTTTCTTCGTTTTACTGAACACTTCTTGAACTGGCGGCATCTGATATTTGCCTAAGTTCATGTTTATTTACTCCTTCATTAAAAAACATTCATATCTCAGTTGGCTTTAATGATACAGTGGTAGTAGGATTATAACTGTCCTTCTGAAGTGGCTGAAACAGGTATTATTTTGCAGCCCTTAATTACCTTCTTCCCATGTCGTTCAGTCACCATCCATCACCTTCACCATTTTCCTCACGCACTCCAGGCACACCACTCACACAATTCACAGGACCAGGACAAATTATTCCATTGAAATCTACATACACAGGAAAATACTGCTTTACTCTATTCCTTTTTTCCCTGTCAACCCAAAATCAAAGAAAGATATTTAAGTGTTTATTTCCTCATCAGTAAGAGTGATTACCCCCTAGAACCATACCTTCTTACTTTTACTATAAACCCAAGCACTACTTTACACTTGCTGAGCACTGATATAACCACACATCATGCCAAACCCAGCGTGGTGACTGAACACTAGAACACAGAACTTAGCTACCTCTTATTTCCATCCGTTACCATACCACTAAGTTAAAATTAGGTTACAGTAGGTTAGGTTAGGTTTTTGTTAAGTCCACCTACACTGGGTTAGGTCATTATAACAAGGTGCAATAACTGACAAAGTTCGGTGAGCATACCCAGTGGAGAATCCCCCTCCTAAATTACTGTACTACGGAACTACACACAGTAAATGGAATGCACGTCCATAATTAGGTGTAGTTCTGAAAAGCCAAGAAATGCTGGGCAAACAGCGACAAAGAAAAAAAAAAAAAAAGTCCAAGATCTGTGTAATGCAGCTCAGTCTTCAAGCTGAAAATTGGACATGCTACTAGCCATGCCATCCCTCCTCCCCATGCCATTCCTAGCCAACAGCCCATATTTCACTGCCGGTAAATTAATATATTCAACTTGGCTGGATACAGAGGATGGGAGAAGCAACTGACGTCGAGAGAAGTGGAGGATGAAAGGAGAGATTTACGAGTCAGAGGGGTTGCGTGTTGGCTGGTGGGTACCCAAACTACAGAGGACAGGGCGAAGTGGAGACAAGATATACGGAATTTGCTTAGCCTACATGATTCCCTCACTAAACCTGGCCCCGTCTGCTATTTACAAATGATACAGATCGTCTTACCTGCTCTTTTTTGCGTCCAAAAATTTCGAGTAACACCAACGCCGCTGCTTCTATGGCCGGCTCATTCCAATAATGAAATTCGTGTTACATGCTATTGGCTTTTGCATCCTCGAATTCCCAGGTTAAGATCATATGCATCAATATTTATTACTATTTATTTTTTTTATCTATCAAGCAAAACAACAAATGTATAAGTAAAGACAGTGGATTTCAGTACACTATTTGTAGTTTTAAAAGACTATATTATACGGTAAATAATATTCTCCCAGCAGCCATTATCATTTACCTTGTCAGTGGCGGGAGGTTTAAATGAACACAACCTCTAGGTACAGTATATCCTCCTGCAGTCCCCTCTTTCGAGGGATAGAGGAGCAGTTGGGGAACATTTTTATTACCAGTCTATTGAGCCACCCTGGTATATTGATGGCACGACAAGAAGGTTCCCCTTTCCAGTGATCTTAGCAAATCATTTCTGGCGTTGTCTTGCTTCCTCAGAGGAACCTATTCCCCAGAAAGGATGTCTGTGGCAGAAACGCCTCCAGTCCACCTTCTCATACATTTTTCTCTTTATAGAGGCAGGGTGGCTCAGTGGTAGTGCTCGACTCGAGACCATAGGGTTGTGAGAGTTCACGCCCCGCCCAAGAGCTGCCTTGCTGGAAGAGGTAGCGCTCTCTCGTCACCTAGCAGGACTACATGATCTACCAAGGTCTAGCTCGGGGAGTTTATTCCTTCTCGCTTAATCAGATACTCCTTTCTCATTCATTTCTCTCATTCTCTCACTCTAACATGCTTCTTTCTCTTCCTTCTCTTTAACACTCTTCCTCTTACTTCGTTCTCACTTGTTAACTCCTTTCATTGCTCTTCTCTCTCAAACACTCCTCTACCTTCTCTTACACTCTCAAAAGCTTCTTTTACTCCTTCTCTCTCCACTTTCTTCTATACGACTTCTTTTCCTCTTTCTCAAAATGCCTTTAGTTTCATTTTTGCTGCCATATCAGTTACATTTGCCTCCTTGACTCTGGCCCCTTTCATTTAGTCTGCTTTTGCAGCTACCCTGTTTTCACTTTCACTTGTCCTAGAATTACCATCTCTCCATCTTGATTGCAGTGTTGTAGCAATGAATTAACACTAGACTATTATGCTGGTCAGGAAGAAGTACAATGGAATGGATGTATAGCCACAGTACTGCCCCTTTGTCCCTTAGCTATGTAGAATAACCTGTCAAAGGACACAGATCTGGATATATGAACGATTTATAGCATGATTTTATTCTACTTAGGACATAGTAATGGTAGTACTGTAGTAAGATACAATGGTATTGGTGTAGTGGTAACAATAATACAGTAGCAATTGTAGCTGTAGCTGTAGTAATAGCAGGAGCACCAGTAGGCCTAGCAGTAACAGTAGTAATAGTAGTAGTAGCAATGGTAATCGGTAGTAGTGGTAAAGTAGTACATTTTAGCAGTTCTATCGGTAGGCTAGTAGTTGTACTAGTAATAACCAATTGTAGTAGTTGCAGTAGTAACAGCAGCTCGAAATGAATGGATCTTGAATTTGGCTCTCTCTTGTATTTTGTTTTTCTCTTGGAAGGAACAGTTTTGCGGGCTCATTGCCTTTGGTTCCTTCTTCCTCACATAAAAAAAAAAACTTTAGTAGTAACAATAGTTGTAGCAGCAGTAGTAATAGCAGTTAGTAGTAGGAGTATTAGTAACAGCAACTATAGTGCAGTAGTAACAATCGTAGTAGTAGCAGTAATAGCAGCAGCAGTTGCAGGTGTTGTAGCAGTGGTATAGTAGTACATTGTAGTAATTGTTTCAGTAGTAGTACTGGTAGCTCTAGTAGTAGTAACAGCAGTTAGTGTAGTAGTAGTAACAAAAATTAGTAGTAGAAGTGGCAGTAACAGCAGTTAGTAGTAGTAGTAACAGCAGTTAGTAGAAGTAGTAACAGCAGTCAGTAATGGTAGTGGTAACAGCAGTTGAAGGGGCGGAAGTACAGTATATAATAGCAGCAGCAGCAGCAGTAATAGTAGTAGTAGTAGTCGATGATTTTTTTTTTAATAATTGTACGTGTGCTGTATACCTTACCTCAGGCTCTTCTAGACATGAACTAGATGAACTACAGGCGAAGTTACCCTCCCCCTGCAGTCTGCCATCCTCCTTTTCTGGGATTGGGTGGCGGTCGAGTTACATTGTGATGGATAATGATCGTGCAGGGTTGATATTTTATGGAGATTTCAATTTACAGATAGTAGATGGGGGACGTGGAAAGTGTGTGCAAGATATTCACAGAAGAAATCTATGCATCACGTGAGGTAGTGTGTGGGGTGAAGGGTAGACGACAGGGGGTGCAGGGAACACCATGGTGGAATGAAGAGGTGAGACAGGCTGTGGCACAAAAGAAAAAAGTGTATAGTGAGTGGATAAGCAAAAGGGGCGTGGAAGAAGTTGAAAGACGGGAGAGTTATATGTACAGAGGAAGAGAGAGGTGAAAGATTAGTGAGAGAGTAAAGAGAGTGGATGAGGAATTTGGAACTTGCGCGTAAACTGGAGGGAATATAAGAAAATGTTCTGGAACGATGTAAAGAGAGTTAGACAGGGTGCCAAAGAAGTTAGCTGGGGAGTGAAAGATATTAATTGTAGATTACTAGTGAAAAAGGAAGAGTGAGCAGATGGAGAGAACACTTTAAGGAATTGTTAAACACTGAGAATTAATGTTGGGGAAATGCTGGGAGAAGGAGGGATGTGAGGAGAGGAAGAAATCAGTAGGACGGAAGTTGTGGAAGCAATGAAGAAAGTTAAAATGGGGAAAGTTCCAGGAAAGTGTGCGGTGAAATGCTGAAGCATGAGGGAGAGATAGTAATAGAATGGATGTGGAAGTTATGCAGATTGCCCTGGGAAGGTAGAGTCCCGGAGGATTGGAAGTCAGGTATAATTATTCCCTTGTACAAAGGAAAGGGGAAAAAGAAGTGTGCGATAATCGTAGGGGTATTTGTCTTCTTAGTGTAATAGGAAAAGTATATGGTAGGACACTTATTGACACAGTTAGGGAAATAACAGAGGAATTAGTTGGAGAAGAACAGGAAGGTTTTAGGAAGAGATTGTGTAGAGCTGATATTCATTGTTAGATCTTTGGTAGAAAAGTTTCTAGAGAAGAAAAAGAAGCTGTATGCAGCCTTCATTGATTTGCAGAAAGCCTATGACAGGGTGGATAGACAAGGATTGTGGAAAGTATTAAGAACATATGGAGTAGATGGGAAGTTGTTGAAGGCCGTGAAGAGTATGTATGAGGGCGCTAAGGTTGCAGTGCGTGTGGATATTGTTAACCGAGTGAATTTTCCTATCTGAAGGTTGGATTGAAGCAAGGAAGTGTCATGTGTCCATGGTAGTTCAATCTGTATATGGATGGGGTTATAAAAGAGATACAAGGTAGGTCAGTGGGTGTTGGAGCGGCTCTAGTTAGAGAGGGCAGTGTTTGGAAACTCCCTGTACTGTTGTTTGCAGATGATACTGTGTAAAGTGAAGACAAAGGGGAGCTGCAAGGCTTGGTGGATGAATTTGGGTGTGTGTAAGAAACGGACGCTAAAGGCGAATATAAGGAAGGGTAAAGTTATGGTCTTCTAAGTCAGTGAATGTACAGCAAGGATGGATGAGGAGGAAATGGAAAATGTGAGTACGTGTGATGAGTAAGAATGGAAGTTTAGAGGTGTAGTGTGATGAGTAAGGATGGAAGTTTAGAAGGTGAAGTGCTTGAAGGGGTACAACAAGGAAGAAAGGTTGCTGGCTCCTTGAAAGCAGTGATAAGAAACCGGGAGGTGAGCATGGAAGTGAAACAGTTACTACATGACTATTGTGATACCAACTCTAACGTATTGAAGCGAAGCTTGGACCTTGTTGGAGGGACAGAAGTCAAGAGTGAGAGGAGTGGAAATGAGTTATTTGAGAGGAGCATGTGGAGTCAGAGAGAAAGACTGACAAATGAGGGAGTGAAGGAGCGTTGTGGTGTTGATATGTTTGTGATAGGATAGGAAGCGTTAGGAGAAACACACTAAGGTGGTTTGGCCATGTGGAGAGGATGGAGAGAGAGACTGACGAAGAGAGTGTATGCGAGTGAGGTGGAGGGTGGAGCAGCGAGAGGGGGAGGCCAAGGATGAGATAGAAGAATGGAGTGGAGGTATATGCAAGAGGGGGGTAGGGTGAGCTGGGAGCAGAGCAATGAAATGGCAGGGAACAGGGCGATATGAGGGCGATTTGTTTGTGGCCACCCCTTACGGGATTAAGGCATCTGGCAATAAACAGACAGATAGATAAACGGAGAGAGGAAATTGAAAAAAATAAGTGGAAAGACAAACGATCGCTGAAAAATGGAGCTATGAGAGGAAACTGACACATGAGAACTTACACATGAATAAACTGGTCTGGCAAATGCAAGAATAATAAGAACTGCTGAAAGCATTAATGGAATACGAGAAACAGGGAATACAGAGATAGACAGAGATGTTTTATTATATCTGCAAGATGAAACAAGTGGTAGTGAGGGTGCCCAATACGCACTCGCTCAATGATGCTCCCTTCGTGTGACAACGCCGAGTGCCAAGCCAAAGAAAACTATTTATCACGTTGGATGGTAACCATATAGCTAAATGATGCCTGGTAGTTTAATAGGTTAAGGTGTTCCAACTGGATTAGCCTGTTAAGGTTTATATACGAGGGATGGTTGGAGTTTATTGCCCAGACAATGTCACTCACGAGCATAAATTGGTCACCTTCACCTTAAATGTCAAACCCCAGGCCCCTATTCCACTGACGAGGCAATGAAGGATTAGACGATGGATGGATGGATGGATGGAGGCATGCATGCATGCATGGATGACAAGATGGAATAAAATGCAACTCGGAAATACAGTATAATTTCAAAGGTAACAATACACATTCAGAATAAAAGTTTAATGAATGTTTGCTAACGTTAACATAACCCAGTACATTGATATATATCAAAATTATCAATACTGTATTATTATTATTTACGATTGGTCAACAAAACATTATAAAAATATTCATCAGATTACTGTACTATAATATCATTCTTCCTCCCCTATCATAAGTCATGGATACGGTGCACTATTTTTCTCCTTACAACTGGTGCAGTATGCTGAGGGAAACACATCTGCTTTATGGGCAGAAATGGAACTTTAAAAAGCCATATTTTGTTATTCATGTTTTGAGTTTCAGAGCTGACAAGATCTCTCCATCATGTAAAATAACAAAAGGCAGGTAGGCCAGTGTTCTACCGAGTCCACCTAGCCAGAGTGCAATGCAGCCATCATCCTTCCCTGCTACATTAACAACACAAAATACAACTCACAACAGTTCATTTTGTGCACACTCCAACGCAACCCCCTACACATCAACATACTTGTTAACCACAGGCACCACACTGTCACAATAGACAGTCCTTCAACATAACAACAACAACAAAAGACCTCACTTATTTCCTGCAGTCCACTGGGTTCATGATACTAGCCTTGCTTTGCAACAACGCAACAACAGATCAGTGTCCTATACCTTTAAATATTCTAGACTAGAGCGGCCTAGCCTCAGAATCCTGCACTCTAAAGAGGACAAAATGGGACTCATTATCACTTTTACTGAGAGAAAAAAAAAAAAAAGCCAGACACTAAGTTTACTGTATGCATGACTACTGAGTGTGTATGCTTGGCTGATTAAGAAATACAACTTCAGTCCCGTCAATCCAATGACTATTTTATTTGATATATCCAGATGATCGCCTGGATTTTACAAACTGAAGAGGGAAGAAACAGCCTTCACTAACCCCTTCTTTACTGCAATGCTCCTTTACCTACATTTAATAATGTAGCAGCACAATAATTAAGATACAAAAAATATCTTGACAAGCCATTAATAGTGGAGGAAAGTTAACAATCATCACCAAGCTAATCTTTACATCAATTACTGATGTCACGTGATACTTAAGCATCAGGTAATGAAGGAAAGGGCAGAACGACAAACTGACCATTAACCACTGACCCCTTCCCTACTTTCATGCTCCTTTTACCTGAATAAAATACTCCAGCAGCAACAAAACTAGACAGAAAGTATATCCTGACCCAAACAGTTCCTAAAAGTGAAGGTAAGTTTACATAATCATCCCCATCCTAATCTTGGCACCACTTACTGATACAGTCTATGACCTGGTACTACACAATCTGGCAGTGAAGAAGAGGACCTATGTACACTGGAGGATAATATGGAAGTTGGATAAAAAAATGCAAGAGCTGGTTTTATAGCAAGGTGAGTAGAGTGGTGACTCAACAGGGGGCTGTAGACAGAAGTGTGAATGAGCAGTAGAGAGCTTTCATGAACAATCACTTAAGAGTTGCTAATTTGGTGTGTGGCTGGACAAGGGTTCTCCAAGACATTAGGTACTGTGGCAGTGGGATGACAAAGTAGAAACCTTAGTTAAGGAGAAAAGAAGATTTTGGAGGGAATGGAAGAGAGATGGTAACAGAGTGGAATATGTCTGCTTAGCACAGGACCAGAAAAGAGGTATGTAGGACAAAGACTGAGTCTGAAACTTTTACTGAAAAATCTAAACAGTGTTGAAAGGAGGAATGTGGTATGACAGATAGCTAAACATATGATGAGAGAAAACAGAGATCTCATAAGTGGGCAGTGTTTGATGAGTGATGAAGGAAAAGTATTGGTGGATAGTGAGGATATTAAGGATGCTGGGAGAGAACATTACAGTGGGTTTTTGAATGGGGAGTCAGACTAGAACAGGGAACGTTTGGTGACAGAAGATGCAGTGTTTGGTCCTTGGTCTTTAGTTGATGCTGGTATCATGGGTAGGACAATTAACAGAATGCAGTTGGGAAAGGTGTCAAGTGTGTTTGGGTTGACTGCTGTGATGTTGAAAGCTTTCAGATCTAAAAAGAGTGGGTTTAGGTGCTGATTAGATAAGCTATCATAAAAGACTGTGTTGTTCCAGATGGATGGTTGAAAAGCAACACTCAAACACTCCTCTTCCCCTTCTCACTCTTTCTTCAGCATACTGTTCTACTCACTTCTTCCACACCACACAAGGTCTGCCTCTACCAACACTGTCTTCTTTATCACTTTCAAACACTTTTTTTGGCACACAATTTATGTGGATTCATTATACTGTACATGTCCATACCATCTCAGTGTATTCCTCTTTAGCCACTTCCAGACCTCACTCCTA
Organism: Coenobita brevimanus; assembly: GCF_032717465.1. NCBI lineage: Eukaryota > Metazoa > Arthropoda > Malacostraca > Decapoda > Coenobitidae > Coenobita > Coenobita brevimanus. Next base: position 1,738,211 of record NC_136955.1, on the reverse strand, counting down.
TAACTTTCCTCCATTCATAATGCCCCCAAATTTCACTTTCTTACACTCTCCCTCCTTCCCATGCCAACAGCTGTTCTAAGAAAGGTTATTTCAATAGCCTGCAACCAAAACAGCTGTGTCATTCACTTCCCAGGTATTAAATGGCTACCTAATTACAGTATGGAGTTATAACAGCCTCAGTGATATTACAAGCCAAGAGCCTGATGTAACTGATGTTTGTCTGGGGGACTTCAACAACCCTAGGTTCAATATATATAGTAAGTATTGTTCTATGGAAACCAGAGGAGAATTGTGTTCACAGTTTTATTTGAGTTTTGAGCTTTTTTCTTTTAATGTGTACCTTGATAATCTATAAACAGTTATTAATTATTTACAATGAATTATAAACAAAAGAGCAGAAAAAAAGAACAAATGACTTTTATTCTGATTTCGTTCGGTCTAGTGGTTGTGTCACCTTGAGAAACTGACTTTTCGTTTCATATATTTGAAGGCTGTTTGGCTGACCGAAATTTGGATTAATGAGGTTCAGTATAGTGCGGGTTTACTACTACTTTTACCAATCACTGGTCTCATGTTCCCTGCCTTATTCTCAGTGATGCCTTTCTCCCACAATACCACACGATCCTGCCTGGTACACGTCTCTACTATATTCCTACACCTATCAGTCTACCTCTTTTGCTTCTCACACCACCTCCACTATCATGGGAGTTTCTGTAATCAACATATTTACCCTAATCAAACCCAACTTATACATGTTTAACCTAACTAACAGACTTACTTACCTAACTAACAGACTTACTTCATTTTACTTAACCTAACCTAACTTACAATTAGCATAACCTACCTAACAACCTTACCTCATCTTACCAACCTACCCTTCTTTGTCTCATCTTACGAGAATCTGCTTAATTTAACCTAACCTAAAAACCTTACCTCCTCTTACCTAACCAAGCCTAACCTTGCTTACCTAACCTTACCTAAACCTGCCTAGTCCTTGACCTAACCTATCACATTATGTTTTATCACAACAGAATAAAACAGTAGGCTATCAACAGAATAAAACAGCGTATCATTAGCCTACTGGTGGAGTTCTAGCGTTGGAGTATGGTATGGTCTGTGTGCTGGCTGGAGTAGCAGAGGTGGCCAGAGGTGTTTCAATAATGTAAAATGCTACCAGGGTCATAGGTCAGTCTCCTACCCTTAAATATTCTGGACTATGATACCCCAGCCTTGTGTCCCTACAGTAATGAGACTGGCTGTTTAAAATTCGTGTAGTGTCATCAGGGGAAGTAGGCTGATCATCTACCCTTATTTGTTCTGGGCTGCCATATTGCAGTCTTGGATCCCTATGCTCTAAAAGGGGTACTAAAGGCAGCTGGAACTTTTACCATGGTTAGAACACCTGCAAGGCTACAGGTTGGTCTCCTACCCTTAAATATTCAGGACTGGATTTGCCTAGCCATGGCCTCCTACACTCCAAATGGCACAGGTTGGTCTTCTACCCTTAAATGTTCAGAACTACAGCTTAACAAGTTTCCTGTATTGCTAATAAATTAATCTGATAATACAATACAATATTGAATAACAGCCCTCAAGCAATCCCCAAATCCTCCACAACAAGGCATCTCTATAAAGCTGAAATGAAATATCTGGTGCTTGACGGCCTTCACGTGGTGGCACTGTTAAATCTGGTTGGCTCCACTGCCCATTACTCACCCCTTCACCACAAGGCATCTCTAAAAAACTGAACTGAATCTAGTGGCAGCAACAAAATCAGTCTATATGTACACTAAATGGATTATGGCATCTCTTATATACCAAATCCAATTCTCTGGTATTACCCACAACAAAATACAGTCAGACATTGGCAGGACAAAAGTCTTAGTTTTAACATATGAATACCACAGGGGGGGACTGTGGTTTACTGTTACATGCATCATATTGTACTAAAATCAGCATTACTACACCCACTTGTAAATATAATGTTTGTCGTATTTTATTGTGATTAATGCCTCATGATATTATTTGGCTGAAGTCATACTCTATCCTGTATTACTGTAAAGCAAACAAATGGATGCCTGATGGTCTGGTGGGTTATGAAACTGACTGGACTTGGCCTGAAGTGAGAAACCAAGGGAGGCTGGTTTTTGCTGACATAATGCCACTCATGGGAAAATCTGACTAACATATTACTGGCCAGAGTTGATCTGTGTGGGAATTTGCTGGAGGGGTACTTAGCACACTGCCCTTTGCCTACTAGCACAGGGGTACAAATCTGGGGGATTCTTGGCTTTCAAAATGCTCAGTTTACCTTGGGACCTAATGGATTAAATGTCTGCACTGGGTAGCCTTGCACAGGTCACTACATGCCTAATGGGGCAATAAAGGCCTCCATGATAGATATTGGTACATAACAACACATTCCTAGTGCCAGGTATCAAAGACCATATAGCACTAAATCAAAAGGATACATTACAGAGATAAATATAAATACAGTATCTTGTTGTGAAGGAGTTATTTATAATAACTATAAAGCCTCTTTACTTATGTCTCTACAACACAACAGAACTGCCTGGTGGTAGCAAACCTAACTCAGATTAACCTAACTGAACACCAAACCCAAAATAATAATAATAATAATAATAATAATAATAATAATAAAATAATAATAAAATAATAACAATAATAATAATAATAATCTGGTCTTTTGTTTCTCATTACCTAACCCCACCTAACATCCTTTCCTACACAGTCACTAGTGAGTTGGGGAGCTATTCCAGTGGACACAGATTCAAATCTTGGCTGGAGCAGGGAACAGTTTAAAGGGTTAGTGTTTTGAATTATGTGAAAATGGGACTTCACTCTCATCTTAAATGTCACGACCAACTTGCCTAGCCCCAGGTTCCTACGTTCCTCATGGGGCGACATAGGATTGGATGATGGATGGATGGATGAAAAGAGGACTGGTTGTTACTACAGTGGCACTAACATAACTGGGTGACTCCACTGCCTGGTTATACTAAATTCCCTGAACTCACCCTCTACAGTATGCCTCAAATGGTGGATGGTGACCTGAAGGAATGAGGAAACTTCAGCCTGCAGTCCACTGGGTTTACATCCAGGTGAATCAGGGGACACAACAACCTCCACCATTATTACCCTACACAAACTACATAACTTAGGGATGACATAAAAATACTCTGATGTTACCCACAATAAAAAAATAAATAATCTAGGGTTGAGGAGGTTAATGGAGGTGGGTTTAATATAGTGGCAGGAAGAATGAAACAGTCAATGAAAATATGACTGTTGAAGGCAGTAAAGGCAACCCCAGTGTATAAAATAAATACATATTGCCCAAAATAAAAATGAAACAACCAGGTACAAAAATAAATAAAATATGTTACATTATAATACCACAGGAGGGGACTATGGTTTATAATTCCAAAAAGTATATATATATATACTTTTCAAAACTAAATATGATCCACTAAAACTATTACATTTTACAAACTTAAATAATGCCCTGGAAATTTGTGCTTAATTTTATTCTGGGTACTGCATGGTGGCTTTATTTGGGTAAGAGAAGTTATAGAATATCTTCATTAACCTCACTCACGAAGCTATCCTATATTGAAAAATAAAAAAATAAATAAATTGCTAGATACATGAGGGAGCTTCAGGGCCTTAGTATTGGCCTTTGTTACTGCTGCTAAAATCTAACAGCAAAAATCCACATGCTCAAGAAGCTCACCAGCAAGATCAATCCTTTCATGCCTGACAATCTCTACATGCTCTCCCCGACGCACCACACACACAAAATCGGCGTTATCTCGCAGTCTACCTCTAATACCACTACATCTGTTATGCACCCACTTACCACAAATACTACACAAGATGGAGTTACTTTCCACACCCTTGTGGCAAACTGTACATGGTCACTCCTCTTCTGTCAACAGCCCTAGATATCACCACTGTTGATTATCCACATTTACTCTCAAACCCTTGGGCCCCATTCCATCTCTCCACTTCCTAAATCTTTCCTCCGCCTCCCTTTCATTCTTAACAATCAATCATCAGCATACAACATCTCCCATGGGAATCCATTTCTGATGTCACGCTGTCAGAAAATGAATATGGCATCAGTGGTCCTTTTGCCTGGCATAAACCCAAACTGCAACTCCTCAATATTCAATCTTATCCTTATCATACCTTCTAAGACTCCATTACCTTCACTGTCTGGTCCAAAAGTTTTATGCCTCTATAATTTCCACTTCTCAGGGCATCACCCTTCCAACTGTGCACATGTGCACATTCACAATCATACTCTTCAGTCAGACATCAGGGACAACACACTCATATATAATCGTATTTATCAAATCAGTAACTAAACCCACTGCTATATCTCCTCAAGTCTTCAGCATTTCAGCAGTTAACCCAGACACACCTGCTGTCTTCCCCAGCTGCATCCTGCCTATTGCCCTGCTCACAGAAGTAGCATCAATCAAAGGCCAAGGGCCAAACACGAGATCTGCTGACTCCAAATTTTCCCTGTTCCAGTCAAACTCCTCATTCAGCAACCAGTTATAATGATCTCTCCTGGCATCTTTAACATCCTCACTGCCTGTCACTACCTTTCCTTCATCATTCTTCACACACTGCTCACGTATATCCCTGTTTTCCCTCTGATCTGTCACCTTACATACCATATTCTTCCCTTCAGTGTTATTTAGGTTATCCAGTACGTCTCAGATTTTGCCCTGTATACTTCCTTCTAGCCCTTTGCTTGGCAGCCAAGTATTCCGCTCTGCTACCACACCTCTTCTATTCCCAGATAGAGTCTTCTTTTGTCCTCAACTGTGGCTTCTACACCCTCATCCCACCACCATGCTACCTTATGTCCTCGAGGGCCCTTTGTCCATCCACACACTGAACACGTAACTCCCAAGGGACTGTTCTTGAAAACTCTGTACTGCTCATGAACATTTCTGTCAACAGCTCCCTGTTCAGCCATCACTCTACTCATCTCAGACATCACTCTATTCATCTCACTATACAAGGCATCCCTAAGTATCTCTTAATGCTTGGTTTTTCAACTTCCATATTTGCCTCCTGGGTGTACTGATCCTCTTCTTCAGCTCCTCAAGCACCATGTCACACATCAGTAGTTTGTGCTGCTGCACACACTCTTCCCTCCCTATAACTTTAACATCCCTCACCAACCTCCTATCAACCCTCCTGAACAGGAAATAGTCAATCTGGCTACTATTTCCCCAAGACTCAAATGTAATCAACCTAGCCTATGCAGAAAAAAAAAATGTCATTACAAGAGAAATTTGCAGGCTCACTGGAGACTACCTGAATCCTGGTTACATCAATAGCACCCAGGCTCCTATGACTCACTCAGATGAATTTATTATATGTAGATTTATAGGCAGTTACTTGGAACAGAATACTAGAGTTGAGCTGATCATGTGAGGGATCATGGACACAAATCAACACTTAGGCTGCTAACTGACAATTTTATCCAGTATACAAAACAACGAACAGCGAATGACAACAACAAAATGACGATAGCAAAGGCCTGGCATAGTGAAGGGTTTATTAAGGCTGTATCTATCCCTCCAGTTCATAAAATCTATTGTAAGATAAATACACTTTTGAGGAGATGGCAGGAATAACATGAAAAGGATATGCCAAGCCACAGTGGCTTATGAAATGCTGCGTTTACCCTCTCAGTATGAAAAATCTATCCTATCTATCTATCTATCTATCTACCTGTCTGTCTGTCTGTCTGTCTGTCTATCTATCTATCTATCTGTCTGTCTGTCTAGCCTATCCTATCTGTCTATCTAACATGAAAGTGATGTCCCAAGACTCAGTGGGTTACGAAATAATGTACCTAACCTCTCCAGTTTGAAAAGTCTATCCTCTCTATCTATCTATCTATCTGTCGGCAGCTCTTCTATCCTATCTATCTATAGCCAGACACCTTAATCTTGGAAGGGAGGGCCACAAACAAATCTACCCAAATCAAATCCATGCCAGGCTAAAACAGATACGAAGATGGTGGGAATACCCTAAACAAGACATGCTTTGGCTCTGGTGTGGTATATGCTCATTCCCTACCACCCCATAACCACACCACCCCACAACCACACCACCCCACAACCACACCACCCCACAACCACACCACCCCACAACCATACCACCCCACAACCACACCACCCCACAACCACACCACCCCACAACCACACCACCCCACAACCACACCACCCCACAACCATACCACCCCACAACCACACCACCCCACCCCACAACCACACCACCCCACAACCATACCACCCCACAACCACACCACACCACAACCACACCACACCACAACCACACCAACCAATACACACTCATTCCTTTTCTGTCCAGTTATCATCACCATCATCATCACCATCATCATCCTCATCATCATCAACACTATTCCCACCATACCACCCCACAACCACACCACCCCACAACCATACCACCCACAACCAGTATCACAATTATTAAGAACATCCTACCAATACATTCATTCCTTTTCTGTCCACCTGTCATCACCATCACCATCATCATCATCATCATTATTACCATCATCATCATCACCTTGAGCTTTTCTCCTCAGCAGACCTACTCTTTCTCAAAACCAATATTACAGTGCTTAAGAACCCACACCAACCAATACACACTCATTCCTTTTCTGTCCAGTTATCATCACCATCATCATCACCATCATCATCCTCATCATCATCAACACTATTCCCACCCTACAATCTGTATTACAATTATCGAGAACATCCACATAGCAATACAATCTCGCTCCTTTTCTGTCCAGCCACCATCATCATCATCATCACCATCATCATTACCACCACCATCATCATTATTATCAATCATCATCATCATCATCATTACCACCACCATCATCATTACTATCACCATCATCATCATCATCATCATCATTACCCTTCTCTCTCTTTTCCACCTAAGCATGGGGTGTGGTGTTGTAAAATGAGATAAACTACCAGAACGTACAAAATCTCTGACATAAAACTTTGCAATGAACAGAATTATCATCATCGTCATCATCATCATCATCGTCATTACCTTGGTCTCATTAATGGAAGGTTGCAGAAAGGCCCATCCACACACACACTGGGCATTTATGCTGTGATGAACTTAAGTGCCATCCACACATCTGATAAAGTTTGCATAGTCTGTTTACTATTACCTGACAAGAGATCCTTAACTCCTTCCAGCTCAGTTGATGTCCATGTGCAGCCAGACTGGAGGGTTGTGTTCGCTATACTCCTTTCACCTTAACTTGGCCCAGAGTTTTGTCCTTTTACAGCTTATTTCATGTAGCTTAGTGGCAGGATAAGACAATATTATGGCTCTACATAAATATCATAGCACTTCTTCATGACTAGCACCATAATATAGTGTTAATGTCTTGTTACAACTCAGTATTCAAGATGGACAGATAGCAATTTTAGGCTACATTACAGTATAAGGGGAATAGTAACCAAGGAGACTCATTCCCGCCTTATACCTATGGCTGAGATGAGGGGATGGGGTGGTGAGAATGGAGAATGAAAGACTGATTAGAAGAGTGTATGTGAGTAAGGTGGAGGGGGAGGCAAAGGATGAGATGAAGAAATGGGGTGGAGCGAATGGCTGAGAGACTGACCAGGAGTGTATGTAAGTGAGGTAGAGGGGGAGACCAAGGATGAGATGAAGGAATGGAGTGGTGGCCGGCGAGTGTGGATGGGCCTAAGACAAAATAATATACAATAATCAAAACATTAACCAGAAACCAACACTAAATCTACATAATATCTTTTCAAAATCCCCAGGGGTACAATATTCAATGGCCAAAATATAACCATAACAATACTGGATCTATACAAATGTCTTTTAAAACTCCCTTGGATATCTGAGTGACATGGGTACAAAATAACACACCTACAGAAGACAAATGCCAATCTAACTTTCACCATGTCCAGTATAATTTTATGATATACAAAACAAGACAGTGATGTAGTGTATACCCAACCAAAGCCATGGATATTCCTGTAGGTAAATAATATAATCTGCCACCAGTTATAAAAGAACAAGATATACTGAAAGACTAGATGTTAGAACAGAACAAGATATACTCAAAGATGAAGTTATAAGAGAATAAAATATACTGAGAGACTATAGAGTATAACACTACGACAAACTGAGACACAATAAATAGTAATACAAGAAAAAGATATACTGAGACAGACTATATTTTAAAAGAACTTGACAGACTGAGAAATACTATGATCTATTTAAACCTATGAATTTTCCAGCAGCCAAGTAAAATAATCTGGTGGCAGTTACATTAACCTTATAACGAGGTCTGAACAACATGTATGGATATTTAAATTCAGATTATCATACTCTAATAAAGTAAATTCTGTCTGTATTAATCCTTGTTTATCCTGTAATAAATGCAGTAAATTCACACTATATTTACCCTGCTTATACTGTAAATTCTCACTATACTGACCCTTGTTAATCCTGTGACAATAAAAACATTAAACCCTCACTATATCAAACCTTGTTAATCCTGTAACAATAAATAAATCCCCCCTCATATTGAATGTCATTAATCCTGCAATAGTAAACACAGTACACACTAATCATATCAGACCTGGCTAATCCAAACTTCAGTAGGCTCAACTTTCAAAATTATCAAACAAAAGGTTGATCTGCTGAGGTAATGTGGATATCAGATCAAACAAAACATAAATTAACATTAATTTTTGTTCTTCTGTTTTGTTGTTTATCATTACCTCAAAATATCTATTATTAGCTACTGTTTTAAGGTATAAAGAAGAATCCCACATAAAACTGAAATAAATCTATGAATATGTAAACTTCCATTAAGAATCCACCAAGCAAGATTAAGCATAAAGCAAACCTGGTGTGATTTTAGAAACTCCTGATGAACACGCGTCATACAGTATAGAACTAGCAGCTATATCATCAGCCTTTCCTTATAATTAGTTTGATATATTGAGGGTTTACTGTAATTATATACCCAGTGAATATCCATGATACTCTTGAACCAAAAAAAAAAACATGTGGGGGGGAAGTTATAATCAGGTACACATGGGTTTGGATGGGATACACAGCACTAAACTCAATTCACCTTCACTTGGCGCAGATTTTCATCCTTCTGCAGCCTATCTGATGTAGCTCAGTGGCAGAATAAGATACTTTGGCCCTGCATTCTTTCCACTGCATTTCTTCATGACTAACCATCAATTTCTAGTATTAAGCTATTGTTACAACTCAACAATCACGATGGGGAGAGAGGAATTTCAGGCCAAGTTAGAGTAAAATCAGTACAAAACAGACTGAAAGGGTTGTACAGTGTAAAAATTTGTATATATGGCCAGATATACATACCAAGCCTCTCTCAGCATTGCAATATTAGTCACCAGAGGAAAGTGACACATACAAGAGGTGAATTATTAGGCAAACATTTGTATCAATGGCCAGAGAAACATACCAAGCCTCTCTCAGCTTCGTAATATAAGCCAACAGAGGAGAGTCAGAAGTACAAGAGGTGAAATATCATGCAAACTTTCGTATCTATGGCCAGAGATACATACCAAGCCTCTATCAGCTTCTGTCCTTTAAGTGTACATAATTACATTTATACAGGATGCTCTGTCAATAGCTCTCTACTAGAAAAACAAATGGCAGTATCTTATGCACTGTGGGGATGGGTCAGTCAGCTTGTGTGATTGTGATTGTGGCATTTGGAGTAAGAAACGAATCAATGATGCAGGGTACATACTATAACACTGACTAAGCCATTCCCACAACATAAAGCACCCAGAGGAGTAAAAGTGGAGCACTGTACAAAATATCAGCCAGCCTATAAACAATTATTGCATATCAGACATACATGGGTAGATTAACACACTAAACCATCTACTTACAATGATAACCTTCGTTCTTGTTCAATAAAAGTTTTTCATAGTTCCCAATTACCTCAGGATTTATTACATGTTATATGCTGGAAGTGGGGCTGATGCTAGCTTTGTGGCTAGAGTGAGGATTGGCTGGAGGGAGTTCAGGGAGCTGTTGTCCCTCCTGACATTGAAAGCATTCTCCCTCCATGCTAAGGAATATTTAAATCTGTATGTGGCATGTGTTAGGAGTATAATGCTGTATGGTAGTAAGCAAACTTTAAATCTGTATGTGTCAATGTAGGAGTGTAATGCTGTATGGTAGTAGGGAATCTTTAAATCTGTATGTAGCATGTGCTGAGAATGTAATGCTGTATGGCAGACTGAAATCTTTAAATCTGTACGTGGCATGTGTTTGGCATGTAATGCTGTATGGTAGTAAGGAATCTTTAAATCCGTATGTGATATGCGTTAAGCCAGCATCCTACTAGGCAGAAAATGGCTAACATGCTGGCCATTTTTGCAAGATGACTGACCAACAGTCAGTGGGATTCAGCTTGCTAGGAGGTTTGTTGCTGTGATGAGGAGTCAAATGAGGTAAATATCATTTTTCAACATATTTTAAACTGTGAATGAAACATTTAATTAGAGGAGGAGGTAAGTTTAAATGAAAGCAGCTTGCAAAAACGGCTAACACTTTTGCCCAATATGACTCCACCTTTAGGAGTATAATGCTGTACAGTACTAAGACCTGGGCAGTAAAGGAAGAGGATATTCATAGGCTCAAATGTACAGAAATGACAATGATTAGATGGATGTGTAGTGCGTCCTTGAATGCGAGGCCTGGAGGGGCTAGGTTTATGATGGAAGGGTTGAGAGGAAGGATAGGACTGGAGTGTATTGGTGTTGTGATGAGGAGGGGCAATTCGAGATGGTTTGGGCATATGGAGGGGATGGGGGATGACAGTTGGGTGTGGAAAGTGAGGAGTGTGAACGTTGGGGGTAGGGTTGCAAGAGGCAGACCAAAAAAGACCTGGGACGAGGTCATAGTGTGTGACCTCAAAGATAAGGGGCTGAATAGGGGGGCTGCCTGAGATCGAGCTGTGTGGAGAACCGCCATTAGGTGACCACGACCAACGCATGAAAGCATGTTGGAGCCTTTATAAATGATACAATAAGACTACAGATGTCTCATTAAGCTGTGGTATCAGTCTTTACTTTGTGGTATGTGCCCATCAACCACTCACACTCCTCTCTTCCTATTTTCTCCCATTCTTCCTGTCACTTTTAATTACTCTTCTTTCCATTTCAAGGAGTTCTACACCAAATGACAAACCTAAGGGTTTCCAGTTACCCACGGCACCATTTATGATACTGGATGGTAACCATATAACCAAATAATGGGGTGATGAGGAGCCCCTGTTAACTGGGTGGAGATGCTAATGCGGTATCCACCCAGGAACCACACTTTCCCCTCACCTCACTGTGGCGAGATGCTGTCTACCATAAGGGAACACTGATTCACTGCACGGGATGACCCAGCAGGAGTAGTTGATTGCCCACAGCTCATGGGTATACTTGTCCATACGAACCAGAGTTATTCTACCACTATATCAGATTTAACGAACTTTCAATTTAATATCACACTGATGCCGTTAATTAGTCCATTATACAGAGAGAATACAGCTTTTCTCAATAACAAAGTAGGGTGCAGTATTAAGGGTGACAGAGAAACACAGGTTAGAAAATCAGTCTTGTCCATAACTCATATATCCCCATCACCCTCATACATCTGCCTAACCTGTGTTTCTCTGTATCACCCTCATACATCTGCCTAACTTGTGTTTCTCTATCACCCTCATACATCTGCCTAACCTGTGTTTCTCTCTATCACCCTCATACATCTGCCTAACTTGTCTTTCTCTATCACCCTCATACATCTGCCTAACTTGTCTCTCTCTACCACCCTCATACATCTGCCTAACTTGTCTCTCTCTACCACCCTCATACACACTGTCCACCTATCACAGGAATCCCTTAAACATGACAGAGTTCACCTTAACAGTTATCAGCGTAAAGAAGGCACACAGTCAGCTTAGCACACCCCAACAGAATGCCACAAAGGGAGGTGCACTAGTCAACTACCCTTCACGGAGTATATTACCCTAGACTCTTGTCCCTGTGCCTTAGAGTAGATACAAATGGAATGGCTGTTATTTTTTATTTATTTATTTTTGCTTATCCATGCTTTATTATCCCATCAAGAGTGTAGGGACACTGGAAGAGAGAGAGAGAGAGAGAGAGAGAGAGAGAGAGAGAGAGAGAGAGAATAACATATAAATATTATAAAGGTTACAATGCTGAGAGGAGAATGAGACCTAGAATGAGGTAAAAGAATGATTACAGAATGAATGGCAAGCTAAAAGATCAGATTTTTATGGAAGGAGAGAGAGAGGGGAAGAATGAGAGTGTAAATAATGAATGTAGTATGAATGCAGAATGTAAAATACAATGTTGGATGAAGGTAGAATGAATGGCAAGCTAAAGGATCAAATTATTATGGAATGAGAGAGAGAGAGAGAGAGAGAGAGAGATGGAGCCTTAGTGTTAATGAATGTGGTATGAATGTAAAATATAATGTGAAATAGAATATAAGGGAGGGGTGTGTGAGCTGGGAGAAGGGCAGTGAAATGGTGGGGGACAGGATGACATGGAGGCGATTTGTTTGTGGCCACCCCTTACGGGATTAAGGAATCCGGCAATAGATAGATTAATAGACAGAATGAAGAATGAAGGAGAGGATGAATAAGAAGTGTTAATAGGATGAGTTGCTTGTGTTGTGGCATCGAGACCTAAACATGAACCCAGTGGACTGCAGGCCTATGTTGTCCTCCTCCTGAAGTCCACCACCCTCCTCTTAAAATACTGATAACACACACACACACACACACACACACACACACACACACACACACACACACAAATTACCTATCAACTGGTAACACACACACACACACACACACACACACACACAAATTACCCATCAGACACAATACAATGACAATCACTAAAATAACATACATAATTCATATACACACTATAACATACATACACACATTTAATACACACATGAACTTTGTATCAATCTATCAATACTATCTACCTATATATTTATCTACCTATCTATCTACAGTATACTATCTATCCATCTATTTATCTATCTATCTATACACAGAACAGTATTAATTCACACTCCTCTCCAAAAACATTTAAAATATTCAAATATTCATACACATTCATATTACTCTCCAGCATCCATTTTCCTTCCCCCCAAAGAAAAATGTTTACTGGGTAAGTCTCTCTCTCTCTCTCTCTCTCTCTCCAACATACACAATCTTTCATAACTTTCATGCAAGTAAATTATAAATCAAAGCACAAACACACGTGCACACGCACACACACACACACACACACACACACACACACACACACACACACACACACACACACACACCGCTCGCTGGTGCAGTGGTAACGTTCTCGCTTGCCAACTGGTGGACGGGAGTTCGCGCCTCGCTCAGGTTGCGAAAAGTTTCACTGACGAAGTGGATGGTTACTGTCCCCCTGGAGCAAGGGGACGGGTGTGTGCGTGTGTGAAGGTCACAGCCTTGCCCTTAGATCGGACTATATGAGCTCTCAGCTCCCTTCCGGGAGGGTAAAAGCTGACGATCACGACCATCAAGTGATCCTGACCGACCCGGTGAATTACACACACACACACACACACAACCTATATAGACAGCATTTACTGAAAATCAAATACACACACTACAACAATACACACACACATCTGTCCATACACATACATGAGAACATATTCACATATACCTACACACATATACATACACTATCATATGCAAATCTTACAGATACTACTAATAAACATATATTGGGGAGGACTGTGTGTGTGTGTGTGTGTGTGTGTGTGTCTGTTTTTTATAGAAGTAATACTGAGTAAATAGCTATACTTCAAGAATATGTATGAGGAGAAATAGATGGAGGATATACATTCTTGGCTATATATACAAGTATTTGGACTGATGGGTAGATGGATACATATATACATAGATGGACTGATAGATAGATGGACAAAAAGATGGAGATGGATTAATAGATACAAAAAGACAGGCCGATGGATGGATGGATGAAAAGCTGGATGGTTTTATACAGATGAAATGCCTGAGAGATGGATAGAAAGCTAGAGATGAATAGATATTGACAGACAGGTAGCTGGATAGATTAACAGAGAGTAAAATAGATAGTTGGATAGACAAAAAAAAAAAACAGATAGACAGAAGTACAAAAACTGATAGACACACACATAGATACACAGATATACAGATAGATAATAATAGGTAGGTGGATAGAAGAAAACAAGATATAGACACATAAGTAATTAAAAAGCCAACAGAGAAACACATGAAGATAGTAAAGATATCCACAGAGTATACAGTAACAGCCAATATCATTTTATCCCCACTGAGGTATACGGTTGTGTGGTGTAGGGTTGTGTGGTGTAGGGTTGTGTGGTGTAGGGTTGTGAGGTGTAGGGTTGTGAGGTGTAGGGTTGTGTGGTGTAGGGTTGTGTGGTGTAGGGTTGTGAGGTGTAGGGTTGTGAGGCGTAGGGTTGTGAGGTGTAGGGTTGTGTGGTGTAGGGTTGTGTGGTGTAGGGTTGTGTAGTGTAGGGTTGTGTGGTGTAGGGTTGTGTAGTGTAGGGTTGTGTGGTGTAGGGTTGTGTGGTGTAGGGTTGTGTGGCGTAGGGTTGTGTGGCGTAGGGTTGTGTGGCGTAGGGTTGTGTGGCGTAGGGTTGTGTGGTGTAGGGTTGTGTGGTGTAGGGTTGTGTGGTGTAGGGTTGTGTGGCATAGAGTTGTGTGATGTACGGTTGTGTGATGTAGGGTTGTGACGTGTAGGGTTGTGTGGTGTAGGGTTAAGTGATGAGAGGGTTGTGAGGTGTAGGGTTGTGTGGCATAGGGTTGTGTGGCATAGGGTTGTGTGGTGTAGGGTTGTGAGGTGTAAGGTTGTGTGGTGTAGGGTTGTGTGGTGTAGGGTTGTGAGATGTAGGGTCCTAAGTGTAGGCTACCAACATACTAGAAATTTAAGGGTGCACGACCAGCCTACTTCCCTTGGTGACGTGATCAAGAAATCTATAGTGACCTCTTGGGGATCAAATCAATGCATGGCTTTAACTCCAACAGGGGAACTGATCATCACCAGGCTCTATGAATAATAAAACCCACAATTACTTTCTGGGCATCAAAGCTATTAATTCACCACTCCAATTAGGGCTTCCTAACCATCAGACACTATGAATAATGAAATAAAACCCCTATTTCACCTCTCTGGGATAAAACCTATGCAATTACCACCCCAATTGGGACTTTCGAACCTCTAGACTATACAGTACCATGAAATATAACGCCTCTAGTCACCTCAAGAATCAAACTTATGCATGGCTGTCACTCCGCTAAGCTTTTTTAATCACCTCACCACTGCTATTCAACTTGGGTGGACAGAATCTTGTGAGGGATAGAAGAGAGTCTTGTGGTGGATGAATGGGTGGACAAGATTTGAATAAATAGTGATAAGTGTAGAAAAAAATGAAACTGAATATAGCAATCCATGACCATGAAATTATCTTCATTAATCATCATTGTCTTTGTACCATTTATAAAGGTTCCAACATGCTTGTATGCACTGGTCTCAGTCACCTAATGGCAGCTCTCCATGCTGCTCGATCTCTGTCAGCCTCCCTATTCAGCCCCTTACCCCTGAGGTCACACTCTATGACCTCATCTCAGGTCTTCTTTGGTCTGCCCTGGCAACCCTACCCTCAATGTTCACATTTCTCACCCTCTGCACCCAATTGCAATCCTCCATCCTCTCCACATGCCCAAACCATCTCAATCTACCCCTCCTCATCACAACACCAATAAACTCCAGTCCCATCCTTCCTCTCAACTCTTCAGTCATATACCTTGCCTCCACCCGGGCCTTGAATTCAAAGACGAACTACACATCCATCTAATCACTGTCATTTCTGTGTGTCTGAGCCGATGGATATCTTCTTCCTTTACTGCCCAGGTCTCATTACCATACAGCATTACACTCCTAACACATATCAAATACAAAATCTGTGACTGAGCTGGATTGTTTCAATGGAAGCGTGGCCCTAAAGGAGATGTAAGTTAATTTCATACACAGCAGAACATTGTTGCTGAAGGTCAAGCACAAATGAGAACCATA
The DNA here is from genome assembly GCF_032717465.1 of Coenobita brevimanus. Classification (NCBI taxonomy): domain Eukaryota; kingdom Metazoa; phylum Arthropoda; class Malacostraca; order Decapoda; family Coenobitidae; genus Coenobita; species Coenobita brevimanus. Next base: position 1,721,922 of record NC_136955.1, on the reverse strand, counting down.
TACTGTAAATAAGTAGAGTTAAACCAGCACCCAAACAGTGAATAACGTTATCACATATGGAAGAGTAACGATACTTGTTGTCACCAAGAAAACAATGAATGTGATTTGCTTTTGAAAGGCAACTGAAGCTTTCTAACAATCCAGCCTCTATTAAGGTAGCACATTATCAATCTGAAAAGGAAAAAATATATATATACATATAACACAGCAGCAAACTGAAAGAAAAATCATAATGCTGCCTTGCACTGAAGTGGCATCTGACCTAGTGCATCAAGGAAAAGAAACAGTGCAAAGGGCAAAGCAGATCCCACTGTCAAATACCAAGATATATGATGATCTGAAGGAAAAGTTTATTAAAAAAATTGTATCAAGCACCCTCATTTGGCATTCAGCTGGACAAAACAATAAACATGGCAGAGGTACTAAGCTCTGTTTATTGCTCCTTTCCAGGCTTTGAAGCAATGACCATGACTGAATACTCTAAGTTTCCAGCACCTGAGATATAAAGCAGTGAGCATTTTCTTGAAACTGAATGATTATATGACAAAAGATACTGACTGGTTAGGGTGAAAACTACTGATATTGTGCACCCCAGGATGGAGTGAGTTCAGCCTAAGAGGTGAACTTCCCAACCTACCCTGAACCCTGCATGGTGGACACTGGTCAACTGGTGATCTCCCTGCATCCTGCACAGAGGACCCTGGTCAGCCAGAAGTGATGTCTCCCTGGATCTTGCATGGAGGACCCTTATTAACCTGGAGGGATACTGTCCTCTTGCAGTCAATATGGCTGCTCAACCAGGCAGACTGGGATTAACCAACAACTCTGGAAAGGCACAAAATTATCAACAACAGGCTAAGATTATACATCTATGCTGCCACAATGTGCTAAATACAAATGTCCCTCAATTCCCTATCGCTCAGGAGGAGGATGGTGAACTGCAGGAGAAAGGCATCTTCATCTACAGTTCACGTTCACATTCACATGAGCCTGGTGCCAAAACAAAGGGAAAAAAATCAAGTAACAACAGCAAGCACAGAAGTAAACTCTGAGACGACATTTAAGAAGGCCACTCCTGTCTTACTAGTCTGAATCATTCCATATCAGTGCCAATGCTTAGACGGGGAATTACAGCCAGAAATATTCCTTCACGTGGTGCTGGTGAGGGACGCCTTCCTATGATGGTATCAATATAACCAGGTCACTCAACTGCCACATCATACAAGCATTCCTCAACTACTATACCTCCCTGTCCCCTAAAGAAGTGGCCACAAATAACCTCCATACCACTGTCTCCTCTGCAATCAGACTACCCTTCCAACCCACATGCCTTCTCTCATGGATCTCCATAACCCATCCCTTCATCTGGAATTAAAATTAAAGTACAGTAATTTCAAATGCTTAAACTCACCTAAGCACACACAGTATGGGTGGCTGGGACCAATTAAGCCATACACTGCAACATACAGTAGTTACACCAAGAGATGTTCCAAGGGTGACTGCGGCATACCGGTACATCATGTGAATCAACCTGAGAGGCGAACAGAAAAATGTTACAATCGTTGGACTAATTCTGTCTGATGTGTAATAGTGAAGCTACCTTTCGAAGCTGTGCCTAAGTGGTGGAGGCAGGATTCTAGGGTCTTGAATAGTGAGTGAATGAGTGTGTGGCCCATTTCACTAGGCATGCTGTTCTGGTTTTCAATTATCATTTTTTCCCATTGTTTCTTGGACCCTGCCTTACCTCACCTGCAAATGGGAAAAAAAAAAGAGATGGCACAATGATGACGAATAATGTATACAGCTAGGGATGATGCTGACCAAGAAATCTGCATACCCTTATTTCAGCATGCCCTCTTACATCTAATCGCCATGACACTGGTTTTTAATGAACTGAAGTAATGTTATGTACTGTACAGCCAGGCCTCGCTATACATTTGTTTGCTGTGATAAACCACTATAATGAACTACAAGATCGACCCATGTTTGTGGTAACGATATCAAAGTTTGCTAGAACAACAATCGTGATGGCCGCTAACGATAATCCTGTGTGGCCATAGTGGTGTATGCAAGCCGACGTTTGACCCAAGATGATCACCCAGTGTTTACAGGCACGGAACCCCCGTCTCAGGCCTCAGCGCAGGTGGCCTTCTTTGTGTCACCCCTTTGAAGACCCCACCTCACTCATCCATGTGCAGAGGCAACAAAAAATGTACGCAGGTGCCTCATTGGTCAGTTGTGTTGTAATAAAAAGAAATGCAACTGGCCGGTAAGCAACCTACTTGCATTATTCTGTTTAGTGGCAATCATTTCAAACCTTTGTAACAAGGAAAGGGAAGCCCCTGGATCAGTCTGAATCTATTTCAGCCACTGCTACTGAGTGCTGGTGTATATATAAGCGGCAACTTTGATTTTTACAAGTTTGTGGCTAAATTCCATCTATCAATTTCATGAAATGACAGCCTTCCATCCAAGTGTGTGTAGTGTCCCAAGTGCTTCTGTCCACTACTAAATTTTCCGTTTCCAATGCATGTTTCTGTACGTGACAAGGGCATCCTGCAGTCACTAATTATTAAGGCAGGTTTAAACTGCGACACAACTTAAAATAAAATCTGATGTGGATTGTATGGCTGTCCAAGGTTAAGTGTGAATGCATGCTTGATGGTCAATGGCCTATGGGGGTTCCCAATGCATGGCCTTGTGTGTCTGATGTAGAAATAAGTTAGGTTTGTCAAGTGGCTGGAAACTCTTTCTCCTAGCGGTTTCCATGTTGCTGGTGTTTTTGTCCCATTTCACTTGCTGCGGGGGGAGGGGGGATTAACTTGAAAAAACGAGTAATTTGTGGTACAGTCAAATTCAATTCACACAAAGCACATTAAAAAAATTTAAAAGGATGAATTTTCATGCTTGAATTGGGTATTTGGTCGAAACTGCATGTTTATTCTGAATAAAAACTATTTTCACCCTCCAAAATAAAAATGCTATAGATCATATGTAGCTATTTCTTCGATATACGGTATTCCTCTATCTCCAATATATCTGGACAAAAATATCTTCAATAACTTCTTATACAACATTATCTTCAAACCATCCACGGAATAAGGATGGTATTCATTTTTGTCGATTTAAATACCCAGGTCTAGTTAAATGGCAGGGGTCCAGACCTTTAAAAAATTGTAAACAAACTTGTACCATTCAAATCACCCAAAATAAAAACAGATGTTTAACTTTAGACTATATCAGTATCTGTAGCTTGCTCCTGTAAGTTACAGGACCGAATTCAACATTAATATAAATATGGATGACGTGGTTATCATGGGATTTAAAACCTGCAGCATCCACCTACCTGGCCCAAGGCACATCTTCCGGCGGACCTCCGAGTAAACACCGTCTTATGCTTACAACTAGTAATTTTACCCTAAAGCAACGAACTCCACTGCTCAGTAGTGGCACCAGACATCAATTAAATACACAGGCATAAGTACTACGATAATATTACTTACAGGACTATAAAAGAAAAAGTAAAAATATTCACTCACCTTCATCTCGACCGTCTCGACCTCTTCCCAGTCTTCCCATAATTCCTCAGTGACGTCACACCTTTCCTTTGTTTTCCATGTCATATTTTACGTAGATTATATATGAACATTTCTCCAGCTTTCCAGATAATTAATGTATAAAGTATATAAAAAGGCAAGCAAAATTGTTCTCGTCATTTTATGTTTCCCGGAGATTTCATACAACACAGGTCCATGGCGCAATGGCATAACCAGGTCTTCACGAAATAATGGGGCAAGGTGGGGCTCATCACCACACAAAATGCACACATTAAATAAAAAGAAACTTTTAGTGAGGGAACATAAGAACAGAGGACTATTGCAGACGGTCAGCTGGCCCATGCTTAACAGCTCCTATGTGCTGAAACTATTGGAATATGACAAGGATAGCAAAGAAGGCTCACCCCCACCCAACAAGTCCTCCAGCACTTCTTCGCGCCTAGCATCATATTGCAATGCTAATCTCTTGTTACAGTTTAGAATTCAAGGTAGAGAGATGGCAGTATTAAGCCACGTTACAGTAAAAGGCGTATGTTAGACGTTTTATGCAGTTTTGAGAGCATGTATAGTGCTGAACAGAAAAAGGAAGCCCATATTACAGTTCAGGAAGTCTCTCCAGAGCTGAATAAAACCGTATAAAAGGCCATCCACTATCCAATCCTTCTCCCTCACCCATCAGAAGCATAGGGGTCAAGGGCTAGGGTAGTCAGCCCTATCATTTAAGACAAAGGTGACCAGACTCGCAACCATGAGTGGATTGAAATGAGCAGTAAGCCCTAGTCGCTCCTCAGGCATCATAATCGGACCTCCTTAACCCTCTGGAGCACCAGGCATCATTTGCTTATATGGTCACCACTAAGTATAGTAAATCACCTCCCGGATTACAGCAAACAACATGGCTGGTCACTCAGTGTAGACTCACCTGAAGGCAGCAGTGCATCAAGTGACTGGATGATGGGTGTCCAATTCTAACAGTCCATCATCCTTCTTTCAGGGGATACAGGGAGAGAGAGAGAGAGAGAGAGAGAGAGAGTTTCTTATCTATTTCATGCCAAATATTCCCGAGAATTATATTTAGGATAGACTAAGATCTGAGAGTGGTTTCATGTGTTTCTCAGTGATATTTTATTTAAGATGATACTTTCCTCTGCTGGCTAATATTATTGAACTGAGAGGCTTTTTCTCTGTAATACTTCACTTCTTTTAGTTGGCACTTTCCTCTGCTGGCTAATATTACTGAACTGAGAGGCTTCGTAAGTTTCTCTGTAATACTTCACTTCTTTTAGTTGGCACTTTCCTCTGCTGGCTAATATTCTTGAGCTGAGAGAGGAATGTTTCTCTTGATATGATGCAACCAGGAGGAAAGTGACTGGCACGTGTAAAGCAGATATACTGGAATATCACGTGCCCTAAATGTGAAGTAAATGCAGAGGAACAGTAGGCAAACTTCTATTCTTTACTGTATCTTCTCAACTTCATATTGCAAAATCTAAGAACAGAACACAAGTGCTGGTAAACTATTAGGCTGTGCAGTGGAAGAGATAAGTACAGCATCTTCCCGAAGTTTGATGAATACGTAACAGAAAAGTCAAACCACCTGAAACACACACTAGTAAAGACAGGGTTTTCACTGTATTTCACCAGTTGTAAATATTCTTCAGATGGAACTGGGAAGATGGTCATTTCTTTCACTGTACAATGCCTCTACTGATACCTTTAGTGTTGATGATGGATGCCTTCATGTGGTGGCAATGATATGTCTTGGAGACTCCACTGCCTGGCCATATCTGGTCCCTCAATCCCCTCCCTATCCCCCCAAGAGGATAGTGGACTCCAGAAATATGCACTCCACTGGGTTCACCTTATAAATCAAGCTGGAGCTACAATTACTATAACTGATACCCTTATCTTACCTGCCAAAATGTATTTCTTGGCACTGAAATCACTCAACACACTTACATTATCTCCTTGTTGGGGAAATTTAATGAGTAATTTTTCTGCAACTTACTGAGACTTAATACAGTATCCAAATTGTAAAAAAAAAAAGAAAAGAAAAATAAGATATGATGAGGGTTTATAGTACTTTATTTTTTTTCTCTCTATCTCTCATGTCACACTGTCACCTGCTATCTACTCAAGCAGTGACTCAGATATGCTGGTAACACTTCAACAACTCAGTTCACTTCCACAGTGAATGGCAACAATCATACACCTTATACAGTATTGACTAGCTTAACATAACTCCTGCTTGGGTAACATCCTTGACCACCAGCCCTCTCACTTCCAAGACATATCCACTTCAATGACACCTGTACTCTTGTCACCATAACTTGGCCCAGAATTTTGCCTTTTTGTAGCTCGATGGCAGGAAAAGACAGTACTGTATTATTATCCTATATCCTTTCCAGAACATTTCTTTATAACAAGCATCATATTCTAGTGCTGGTATATTCTTACAACTCAACATTCATGAAGAGATGGCAATATTAGGTGAAGTTAATGGAAAAAGGGTATCAGTATAATCTACAGCTGTGTTACCTTGACTATGGTTGGTTTATTTTCATCTGACAAAGATCTGTAACCGCTTTCAACTCAGCTGATGGTCAGATGTAGTCAAATTGGAAGATAAATTTAACTAGTAACCAAGGAGACTCATTTCTACTTCACTAAGAGTCATAAAATTTCACTCAGCCATGCCATCTAGGTTGCAGGAGTAGCCTAGTTCCATCAGATGAAAATAAACAGAATATAGTAGCTGCAGCCCCAGGATCATCTAAATGTGAACCCAGTGGACTACAGGCCACAGCTGCCCTTCTTCTGCGGCCCACCATCCTATTGTCAGGGGATGGGGAGGGGACTGAAGGCCATTTGTATGACTGGGCAGCTCCACTACCCAGTCATACTGGTGCCACCACTTGAAGGCATCCCATTCCAACACTATGGCAGGAATGGATGGGTAAATATTCTTCAACTAATCATAAAACTGTGATTCTGAAATGTTCCTCAGAAATTTGGGGGATTCCACCATCTTTAAAAATTTAGGGGATTCCACTGATCTTTCTAAAACTGGGGACTTCCACCGTCTTCCTTTACCAACTCAGCTCACACCTACAGCCTGACTCATCCACCTATACAATACGTTGGTGGTAAGCTGGGTAATACTTTCTTGTACTACACTGGCTCTCAAAACATCAACACCTCTTTATACAGATCTTCTGAATCCCACACTCTAGTCTTTCCATCTTAACATGGGCCAGATTTTTATCCTTCTGCAGCTTATTTCACATAGCTCAGTGGCAGAATATGGCACTACTATGACTCTGCATCCTCTTCACAGCATCTTCATGACTAGCACCATACTCTAGTGCTAATCTACTGTTACAACTCAGCATTCAAGATGAAGGAATGGCAAATTTAGGCCAAGTAAAAAAAAAATTATACATAAACATAAAAATCCAGCCAAGTATACAAGCAGTCCTCATTTATCAGTACTGTGTTCCAAAAATTCACAATTTCATCCATAAAACTGGTGCTGTAAATTTTGGGAAACTGACATGGCACGTTAAAAGGTACCGTATCAAGGAAACTTTATGTGGGAGTATTTCTGTTCATTTACTGAAGCCTTAATGCAAAAAAAAACTATGTAAAAAAGGAAACATAAACTGAGGACTTGCTGTAATTATTGCCTTACATGTTTTACAAGGGCTCATTGCTGCACTCAAATAAGGTTTTATACTCTAGGTACAATACTATCATCATCTTGTATGGCACAGTATGGTACAATCAATACATGAAAGCTTTATGGAATACCCTAGTACTATACAGCCATGAGCTAAATGTAACTGTCAAACCTCCATCAGCATTGTGCCCTGTCTTCCACATGTCTCATGCTTCCCCAAATAACAGAGAACATCCTTCCTTCTCATACTTTTTTGCTGTGTGTCTCTCCTTCCTCAAATAATGGTGAACATCCTTCCTTCTCAAACTCTTTTGCTGTGTGTTTCTCCTTCCTCAAATGACAGTGAGCATCCTCCCCTCTCATACTCTTTCGGTGTGTGTTTCTTCTTTCTTAAACGATAGTACCGTAAGCATCCTTCCTTCTCATACTCTTTTGCTGTGTGTTTCTCCTTTCTCAAATGCTAGTGACCATCCTTCCTTCTCATACTCTTTTGGTGTGTGTTTCTCCTTTCTTACACAATAGTACCATAAGCATCCTTCCTTCTCACACTCTTTTGCTGTGTGTTTCTTCTTCCCCAAATGACAGTGTGTATCCTTCCTTCTCATACTTTCTTGCTGTGCTTCATACTGGTATCCCATAAAAGTAGTTCATATGACATCTTCCACTGCCACACCCGGCAGAGAAGTGTCAGTGAATTTTTGCTCTTGGATTTAACATTACCATAATGCTACTACGACCCATAAATATATAATACTGACTTTATAAACAATGACTAAAGTACAGGAACAACAATACCACCACAGTATACAATAAATGAACCTTATTAGTTTGATGTTCTTACCATTTTGCTCCAATGATATACTGGTACTTAATATTCTGTTACTATTACCAGGAGATAGCTTGATTCAGCACTGCAGAGACCTTTCAAATTAGAGTTAGATATAGCATTTATTAACCATTTCCCTACTAGAGATTTGGCCCCATGTTAAATAAAACTGTCTGGTAATAGGAAAAACAAGAAATATATGTCTCTACAATGAAGGGGTCATTTAAAAAAAAAAGTGACTTAGATGGAGAGGGATGGCTTCATGTGGTGGCATTGATATAACTGGGTGGTGATGCCTGAGCTGCATTACACCAGCTGTAGTGCCACATATCGAGACGGAGCGTTTGAGTGCCAAAGTGTCAGGGGTGAGGGGGGGTTGTCGCGGCCTCCTTCACGGTTGGAACTATTTGGAGAGATGGGTCTCTGGCAACACCTGACAGTTATACATGGTTTAGATCACGGCTGTGTAAAGGATAGCAGAACTATACATACTGGGATATTTTTCTTTGTATTTTGACAGAGTGAATAGATTTCGAATACTAACATGTCATAAATGAAAAAATTTGCTACAATATTCTCTTCATTTCAATTGAGTAATAAAATTTTGTTTAATGAAACTAAAGGCAATGCAAGATCTAAAGAGTTCACACTGAGGGTTTGTTTTCAGTCATTCCTGTGAAGATCATACTTCTGTGAAGTACCTCCTCACCACCGCACAATCATCATATTTTCCAAAGTCATCTTGTTCCACTGCAGCTTTGCATTGCATGGACCATTTCGTCTTCAAAATCACAGTGACAAAGGCAGGTTTTGTTGAGGTTCTTTGATATGGTTTCCAGAGTTGAGAGGTAGGATGGGACTGGAGTGTATTGGTGTTGTGATGAGGAGAGGTAGATTGAGGTGGTTTGGACATGTGGAGAGGATGGGGGATGATAGTTGGGTGAGGAAGGTGAGAAGTGTTAATATTGGGGGTGGGGTTATGAGGGGTAGACCGAGAAAGACATGGGACGAGGTCATTAAGTGTGACCTTAGGGTTAAGGGACTGAACAGGGAGGCTGCAATGGATCGTGCAGCATGGAGAGCCGCCATTAGGTGACCAAGGCCGACACATGCAAGCATGTTGGAGCCTTTAAAAACGAAAACGAAACGAAAACTTACATACAGTATTTCCAAAGTATTTCAGAAATATACATTTACAATTATATGTTGCACACAAATATTCTCGTAACTTGTTAATATTGTTGCCAATAATGCACAAATATACATAATTACTAAGGCATTATTCCAATTATTATATTCTGAGAGATGGATATCTAGAGTAAATGTGAATTCGCGCTCCAAGTATTTGGTGGTTTCACGGCTACCCACACCATCCCAGGATCGCTCTTTAGCGCTAAGGCCAGGTGTAACGCAGCCAGGGTTGTACAAAGGTCTTTCAACTTCTTTCCTATCCACCCAACAGGAGGACAGTGGGCTCCACGAGAGGGGCAACTTCAGCTTACAGTCCACTGGGTTCACATTTGGAGCTGGGGTTACAACTGTACTACTACTGCTACCACTACTACAACTACTACTGTTGCCAGTTTCACGATGTCTGATGTAAGCGTGTATGTATAACCAAATTGTACTTCTGAGTGAACCTTTTACCACACTCCACACACTCATGGTCCTTCACACCAAAATGGATGAGTTTATGTCGCGTCAGGTCCCTCTTGCGGCCAAACAACTTCCCACACTCGCTGCAGGGAAAATCTTTGGTCCCCGTGTGTGTGGTTTGGTGCTCGGCCAGACCCGCCTTTCTCGCAAACTTCTTCCCGCATAAATCACATAAATAATCTTTGGTTCCCATATGTGTTGCCTTGTGCTGAGAGAGGCATTTTCTGGTGGCAAATTTTCTCCCACATATATCACATGCCAAACACTTTTTCTTAGGTCCTCCATGAATTGCTTTATGCTCAGTCAAATCTCTTTTTCTGGCAAATTTCTTTTCACATATATCGCACTCAAAATTTTTCACATCCATATGAATAACCAAGTGGTCATCCAGCTGGCTTTTTAACATAAATTTTCTCCCACACACTTGACATAAGTAATGCTTCTCACCAAAGTGTGTGAGCATATGTCGTATTAGATAGTGCTTAACTGTGAATTCCTTATGACATTCGTGGCATTTATATTTTTTGTCATCCGTATGCAGCTTTTCATGACGCAGTAAATACTCTTTTTTTACAAATCGTTTATTACACACTGCACACTCATAGTTCTTATCTAATCTGTGAATGAGCATGTGTTTCGTAAGGTTATTTTTTATATAAAACTCTTTTTGACAGATAATGCAAGAATAGCATTTAATTTTACTATGTGATAACAGGTGCCGAGAAAGGTGGCTTTTTTGAGCAAATTTTTTCTCACACTTTTCACAGGTATAATTCTTAACTCCAGTGTGCGTGAGGGCATGTCTGTTGAGTTCACTTTTGCTGTTAAATGCCTTAAGACAATAGTCACAGCCAAACCTACCAGGCAACACCTCCTTCACAACGTCAACTATGATACCTCCACCTTTGTACTCCTCAGTCCCACCAACATCCATGCTACACAAGATGCCTCAATGTGTAGCTTAGGATCGATACAATGCACAGTCAAACATCATTACAAAAACAATGGCTCGTCTTCTTCACTACCTGTACGTGGCTATACATAAATCCAACCACTGTCCAGTCACACAACAACAGCTACATTACTCAACTGAAACTTAGTACAGGATAAAGAATCTTCGAAAAACAGCTGTACAGCGTGAGCAGGATTCCAAGGTATGTGACTGCTGTGCCCTCCTCTTGCTACATGGCTTCCTCTCGCTGCGTGGCTTCCCCTTGCTGTGTGGCTTCCTCTTGCTGCATGGCTTCCTCTTGCTGCGTGGCTTCCTCTTGCTGCGTGGCTTCCTCTTGCTGCGTGGTTTCCTCTCGCTGCGTGGCTTCCTCTCGCTGCGTGGCTTCCTCTTGCTACATGCCTTCCTCTCGCTGCGTGGCTTCCTCTTGCTGCGTGCCTTCCTTTTGCTTAAGCTGACCACCTGAAAGTGAGAATTGTTGTTTTAAGAAAAGTACTATGGATGTGGAAAACTATAGTCTGTTTGTTTTCACATGACCTAGGCCACTCCCACAATTCAAATACTAGACCTGTGGCTGTATGAAATTCAATGAGCCTTAATTACAAAGAAGGAATGAGTCTCCTTGGTTACAAGTCACATATGACCTACAATCTGACTTCACTTGGCCATCATGGAAGCTGAAAAAAGAGTTCCAGATCACTGTCATATGAAAACAAATGTGCTATAGTACACAGTTTTAAAAAAATCAACTGTACATCATCATCATCGTCATCCGGACCTCCTTTCCCACCCAAGGGCAGGGTGATATTTCAATTACATGGGCATACATCCTGGGGGTATTGGAGAGACATATTACCCCAGAACTGAGTCACAGGGAATGTCAAGTTCAATTATCCCTCCTTATCCCCCCAAAACAATTCAAGCAATGCAGAAGAAATGGAAAGCTATATCTACAATCATCCTCAAAATAGTCTTCAAAAAAAAAAATCCACAAAATATTATAACATCAGAAAAAATATGATCTTATGTAGCAAGCTTACCATTTAAAATAAGTGCCAATGTGATGATGCAATGGTGCCAGATGTAGCTACAAAGTAATGAATTGTGCTACTTTTCATGTTCTCTTGCTACCTAATTTGACTTTATGCCTACCTTAACAAAGTTTATATATGAGAAGCTGCATCATCTCACTTTCTTCAGAGGCAGCTCTCTCTTTTCTCTATATCAATGTACTGTTTAGTCTCAGAAATCATCCCCCTTGGAAATCAAAATACATCTACACCAAAGATCATTAATGACTTTGCAGAGGATGCCTTTTTATTTTACTCTTATTATCTCCAGACAATTTTACTCAGCATACAGGAGACTTTTCTGAATTGAGGTGTATGATGTATTCTTCATTCATCATTCCCTTCACTACACTGCTTTTACTCTAACCTGGCCTAAAATTGCCATCTCTCCATCTTGAAAGCTGAGCTGTCACAATAGATTAACACTAGAATTTGGTGCTAGTCATAAAGAAGTGTCATGAAACGGATGCAGACTGACATCATTGTCTTTTTCTGCCACTGAGCTATGCAAGATAAGCTGTTAAAAGGACAAAACTCTGGTCCAGGTTGAGGTGAAAGCGCTATAGTAACTGACTCTCATGGCAGCCTCATTAACCCCTTCAGTACAGTGGCAAGTTTCACTAAATTATTCTTGTTACCTTAAATGATTAAGTACTCCTATCTATCTACCTATCTATCCCCTTCCAGCATTGCCTTGCCATTCATATTTCTCATTCCTCCTCAAACATCAGAGAGTAACTTCCCTTCTTATTGTCCTAACATCAGAGAGTAACTTCCCTTCTTATAGTCCTAACATCAGAGTAACTTCCCTTCTTATAGTCCTAACATCAGAGAGTAACTTCCCTTCTTATAGTCCTAATATCAGAGAGTAACTTCCCTTCTTATAGTCCTGTTGTGTGCTTCATACTACCCTCTCATATAACTATTTCATACATCGTACCACCTTCCATCAACACAGCTGTCAGGAAAGTATAAGCAAGCCACTGACTCATTTAGCATGTTACTTATACCCTGACAAAGAACCCTAACCCCTTTCAGCTCAGTTGGTGGCTAAGTGTACTCAGACAGGAGGGTTGACTTGATTTGTAACCAAGGAGACTCATTCCTACCCCATAACTAAGACTTTATCAAATTTCATGCACCAAGAACGTAAAATTCGGGGAGTGGTTGAGTTCCTTCAGTTGAAAATCTATGTCTATCTATTTATCTATCTAAAGCCAGACACCTTAATCCAGTAAGAGATGGCCACTAATAAATCACCTCCATGTCACCCTGTCCCCTGTCATTCTGCTGCCCTCTCTCCAACTTATACCTCCTCTCTATCTCTTTACTCCATCCCTCCTTCTCGTCATCTCAAAACAAACCAATTACGGTATATTACCAGCGAGAAGTGTACCGTTAGCTCTTAAGGACAGCAGGCCCACAAACAACACACCTATGACTGCTTGGTGATGACCTCAACACGAACACCGCACTTTCTCGCAAGCCACCAGCATTGCAATATAAGGCGTAGGAATGACGTAGTACGGCATGCTCTTGACCTGCTCTCCCCCACACACTCTGAAAAAGGGAAACTACTTTAATTTTTTTTTTCTTTAATGCATGGAAAAAGGAACCAAAGGCCACAACAAGTCCAAATGATTGTTCCTTCCATGAAAAAGCAAAAACAGGACAACAGAGACCTAAATTCAGGGTCTGTTCATTTTGACATGCCTGGACACACTGCATTTCAAAGACTGGAGGTCATAGGCAATAGGAACAAAGTAATGACAAGGTAAAGAATCAACTGGTAACAGCCCTATCTATAGTCAGTCTCGGAGGTGGGAACAGTAACAATATGACAACGTATTTCATTACTAGACACCACCAGCAGCATCACAAGGTAAAGCAATCCTTATTATAACTTCTACTGCTTCACATCCATTCACTTAAATGATTTCAATTTACTAACACTTTTTTTTTTTTACAGCATTTATTTTGTCATTTTTGCTTATACAAACCCCAATAAGCCCAAACCAGGTGTCCTCCAATCTTAGGGATGATGACTCTGACTAGATTTGATGTATAAAGAACTGTAAAATCCATCTATTATTACCCATCTATTCCTTATTATACTAAATGATTTTCTTTTTCTTTCAATACATTTTTAGATACATACCTGTCAGTGATTTTTCCTTTTTTTTTTACAGAGGATGGCCAAAAAATGCTAGAGCTCAAGAGTGAAATGTTGTAGAGCTGTAGAACTGTCCTTACCTGCCACTGATCTACGTGAAATATGCTGCAAAAGGACGAAAATCTGGGCCAAGATAATGTAAAAGAAGTATTATTAGGTAAGGAAGAGCCATCAGAATACCCCCGACTACGAAACTGCCAATTAATCTAACATTCTTATATACAATAGCTACGATGATCCATATCCTGCCTATAATATATGTATAAGCTTCATTTTTCATCAGGAAAATAATGAATAAATGAATGTGATACGGGTCTAGGGCAGGACATCCGCACCTCTTAAGCAATACCAAGGAATATATACGAAGAATAGCAACCAAATCTGAGGTAATATGAAGGTATGTTAAAATAATAGGCCCCTACAACACTAATAATCCATATCAAGCAGGAATAACACAGGAAAATCAATAAAAAAAGGGAATATTTACTCACCAAAACAATGTCCCTGTCAACATGAACGGTCAAAACGAGTTCTCTAGAGGCACCCAACGTTACTCAAATCTACCCAAACATGTTTAATTTGCGTATTGTACTTTCTTTACTTATTCATGTATCTATTTTTTTTTTTACAGTAGGGATAACAGAAGATATATCAGCAGACACTCCAGTAAAGACGGCAGAAATAGAAGTAGGGGAGCAGACAGAACAGCAGACAGTAGTAGGGGGAGCAGACATGGCTGTAAGGGCAGCAGATAAAATACTAGAGGCAGCAGATACAGCAGGAGAAGCAGCAGACACAACAGTAAGAGCAGCAGACAGCAGAAGGGGCAGCAGATACAGCAGTAGAGGCTGAAGAAACAGCAGCAGGGGCAGCAGACAGCATTATGGACAGCAGACAGCAGAAGATTCAGTAGACATAGCAGTAGGGACAGCAGACACAGGACTAGGGGCAGCAGACAGCAGGAGGGGTGGTAGCTACAGCAGTATGGGCAGCTGACACAACATTAAGGACAGAAGACACAGCAGTAGGGAGCAGACATGGCAGACATAGCAGGAGGGGCTGTAAACACAGCAGAGGGGGCAGCAAACAGCAGAAAAGGCAAAAGGAACAGCGACAGGGGCAACAGACACAGCAGCAGTGGCAGTAGACACATCAACAGGGGTAACAGACACAGCAACAAAAGTAACAGATAAAGCCACAGATACAGCAGACACAGTAGTAGGAGCAGCAGACATACCACAAGAGGCAGCAAACAACAGACAGCAGCATCGTTGAAACAACAACCTAGTCACCAGATACTCATGATACAGCACTCTGTTAACCCTTTCCAATTGATAACATTTTTTTGTATTGTATTTTGCTGCCTCCAGACAAGAACTGTGGTGCCTTGATGGTGGTGCACTTACCTTGTAATGCATGTGTCCCAGGTCTTGGGTTCAATCCCACACTATTCCAGAGATTTAAATTGGGTGTTGGAACATAAACCTTATGATACAACAGTTGTCACAGTTCTTGAAGTACTGGAAAAGACACCTTCATGTGGTGTCACCAATACAGTGAGGCAGCTCTGTTGCCCAGTTTTACAAATGTCCCTCAACTCCCCCTTATCTCCCAAAAGGAGGATGGTGGACTTCAGGAGAAGGGCAACCTCAGCCTGCAGTCTAGTGGGTTCATGCTCAGATGAACCTTGGGCCACAACAACAGCAACAGCTGTTCCTGAGGTCACTCTCATACATTGCTGAGCTAAAAACAGCAGCAGCAGCCTGCCATTGCAGCACTTTGCACAACTTGCTGTGTGTTATCAGTGCTTAATGCTTCAGTCAGAGGACTCTGTTGTTTTATTCTTGTTATTGCCTAACAATCTTATTAAGCTTAGGAGATGCTCTTCAAACTGGGTGGGTTAGATATTATCTGTACATTAACTCCTTCTCCACTTGGGTATTGTCCTAATTATCTAGTGCAGTAAAATCAATCAATCAGTCAGTTAAATGATGCCATGCTAAGGAATCCCCATACTGAGCTTGTTCATGGTGCATCTGATGTGTTCTGTGAACTGGAAGGTAAATCAAGTACTAAAATCAGCTAATCACTTTCCAACAATTGCTTGAAACTGTAGGGAAGAAAGATATCTGAGTTATGTAACAGTGTTAATATTCCCAGCCTGTACTTAGCTCTGTACATGTGGCTGAATGTTTCCTGCCCAAATAAGATAATTGTACAGTTACTTATCAAGCTTATAGCCACATTTCCCTCATAGTAATACCTTCCAGGGTCAATGATAGCCACCCATCTACTGCTGGTCTACTTTGAGTTCATTTTCTGAGGACCACTGCTCAGACCATTACTGAAAAAAATAACTTGAATAACAAAGTAATATTTATCTGCAGTACTAGCTACGTGTTACTCCCTTCAGTACTGTACAAAGACTTTCATTTTACTCAGGTTCCCATCAAATGACTGTAATGAACTCAGAAATCAATCAAGATATAGTCCTTTAATTTAACTTGGCCTATATTTTTGTCATTTTGCAGCTTACTTCACGTAGTTCTGTGGTGATATAATACAATGGCTTTACATCCATTCATAGCAGTTATTCATGACTATCACCATATCCTAGTGTAAATCTTTTGCTAAACTCAGCATTCAGGATGGACAGGCTGCAATATTAGGCCAAGTTAGAGTGAAAAGGGTATAAGCATAGCAAAACTTCTCCACTGGCCTCTTCAACACAATGACAATTTTGGTATTTTGACAGTCACCAGATAATTTTTTTTAAAGCTTTGGAGAGAACCTTGAATTTTACACACTAAGAAATGAAGAAAAAAGACAGCTCTTTCTTATATACTATTTTTACATCTGGTGTTGGTTTGAGGTATGGAAAGATGTCAAGAATACAAACAGTCGATTTTATTCAATGGAAGCACCAAATAATAGGACATAATGAAATAAATCGAAAACTGTATTGGTAATAACGAACGATAAATTTGCCAAAATGGATATGCGGTTACCATTTAAGCATACCTATTTTGTACTGGGAAAAATCCAGTTCTCTATTAACTTTTGACGAGTGCAAAAAAATCTGTTATGGAAGGGAGCCAGTCCATGCTCCTGCTGGTTTTACACAATCACTGACCCTCCAGCTGTCTCCTGGACATTCAAACTTTTGTGTAGAGTAAGTACAATAACAGCTGTTCTAACTGGCATCTCTGATCACAAAATTACCAGGACATCCTTACAAATACCGGCAACACAAAATCACCAGGGTATCCTTACAAATTCCGGCAACAGAAAATTACCAGGGTAGCCTTACAAATACTGGCAACACAAAATCACTGGAGTATCCTTTAAAAAATTGGCAACATAAACCCAACACATGCTTATTTAATGTGCATATCAACATACAACTGGCCCTTAGTAAATATGGATGGCGCACCAGCCACATCCTGTGGGTAGGTCAAATTTATGACTGGATAAATACACAGCAAACTGTTATACATAAAGCTGATTCAAAACTCCTTCATGAATTGATTCCCATAGTCTTTAGGGCCCCACCTACATACACACTGTTGTACATAAGAACATTCACCTCACCTACATACACATTGTTGTATATAAGAACTCTCATAATCAATCACTGTTCTTGCTGTCATTATGGCACCAGGCCCAGCTGGACAATGGCGTGGTTGACTGCAGGCTGAAGCCACCCTTGCCCTGCAGCCCACCATACTCCTGTTGTGGGACAGGGAAGGAGGCGAGGGACATTAATTTTGTTTGACTGAGCAACAGAGCTGTCAGGTTTTACTGGTGTTATTGTGTGAAGGCTTCCCTTTTCAGCACCAGTCACTATAAACCCTAGAAACAATACTAACATATACAGACATCCAAAACAGGCAAAATTAGGCACATAGAGATATAAAGTGATTTACAGTGAGTAAAGAAAAAAATTACATATATCATGAGGGAAACAGGTGAGCTGGAAGGATTAAGGATGGATAAGGAAATGCATCTGCATGAGGTGGGAGGAGATAGGAGGAGAGGAAGACCGAGGGTAAGGTGGATGGTAGGAGTGGACATGTATGAGTGAGTGTTGTGAGATGGAGGGAGGGTCTCCTGATGGCAGAGGACAAGTTGGCATGGTCATTTGTTCATGGTCATCCACCAATGGGACTAAGGCATCTGGCAAAAGACAGACAGAAGGAAATGTATGACTTACATGATAAAACTGGTTGTGAGAGAATGGAGGAAAGAATACATTTGAAGGTTCTTGTAATACCTAATATATAAACAAAATGATGATCACTTTCCCTGGGTCTTGGCTGATGTTGCATGTTTCACGTGTAAACAGCACATTATGGGTGATTTTCAGTGTTTCTCCATTTCTGGTGGGTGATGTCAAATTTTTCTCTACACTCAGAGGTCACACAGTGCAATCTCAGGAACAGGGGACTGAACAGAGATGTTGCTAGAGATTGAGCAGCATGGAGAGTCACTGTCTGGTGATCAAGGCCAATACATGCATGCATGATGAAGCCTTTAAAAAAAAAAAAAATACAAATAAGTGCTAGCTATTTCTTCCTTCACCTTTATCACTCTTTTTTTGTGTCTCCCCTCTCTCTTCCTGTTTCTCCCAACTTTCCTGTCACTTTTAATTACTCTTCTTCCCTTTGCAGGTGGCTTTACATTAAGTGACAAGCCAAATGGTTTCCTGTAAGCCAGGAAACCATTTACAATGCTGAGTGGTAACCATAAAACCCATACGTGTTCCATAATTGTCAGCAAGTGGGTTGGCGGACAGTTAGTGCCCCTCCCTGTAAAACAACTAACTTAAAGACAAATGACCACCCCTTACAGGATTATGGTGCCTGGCTACAGACAGATAGACAGACATACAGTTCATTTAAACAGTATGATAATCTGGTCTACATACTAATACATATCTATATTCCTCAAGGGCCAGCTATATAAATTCACTGCTGCAGCTAGAGGTAATGTATTTCCTAATGATTCTACAGCAGAGGCTATAAACTTTGAATGGCCTAACCCTAAATTAGCTGCTAATGTATTAATGTACATCCTTGCAAACATGATGGTGGGGTAAGTTTTATTTGTAATTACTTATTTGGTGTATGAGGCTTTGCAATTTGAAATCCTTGGTTGATTGTGCTAAGGTATGGTTGAAGTATAAAGCTATGTCAATTTTTAAAAACCAACTTAATGTTATTTTTTTCAGAGATACATTAATGCATCATGACAAATGACAGATTCATAGGTTTTGCAAATTTCTAATACAGGAACAGTAGTTACTTAAAATAAAAAGCTGTTATGGCCACTTGAATTTCTGGTAATTTTCTCTGAACTCTGCTACTTGTCTATTACTCACACTCTAGTAACACACAGTAAATACTACACCTGAGTGACAATACTGCATCTTGATTCACGAGTGGGCCCAGTATGTTACTCTATCCTTTTCATTCTAACTTGGCCTAAAACTGCCATCACTCCATCTTGAATGCTAAGTAGTAACAACAGATTAATGACAATATGATCCTAGTCACAAAGAAGTGCTATGGAGAGTATGTTGAGTCACAGCATTGTCTTTTTTCTACCATCAAAAAAAGAAAAAAAAAAAAAAAAATCTGGGCCAAGTTAAGGGGGAACAAGTGTACTGAACAATTTATCTTATGACTACGACTACCTACTGGTACAACATACTGGTACTACTTCCACCACAAGCTGGCTGGTGGTACAGTAGGTAGTGGCAACCATCTTCCACTCACTTGATGTAGTGCAGCCTATTGCTTTCTTCACCTTTATCATTCTTTTTCTGCATATGTCCTCCTCTCTTCCTATTTCTCCCATCTTTCCTGTCACTTTTTACTACTTTTCTTTCCACTTCAGGTGACTCTACACTGAGTGACAGGCCTAATGGCTTCCCATAACCCAGGAAACCATTTACAACACTGGGTGGTAACCATACGACCAAATGACATGGTGATATGGAACCTGCTATGGTGCCCCCACTAACTGGATGGAGCGATACAAATGCAGCGTACATCTAGGAACCAAACCATCATGCTTTTCTCCATGCCTTGCTGTGGTGAGATGCCGTCAACCACAAGGGAACATCGGTTCACTGCACGGGATGGACCTGCAGGGTTGGTTGGTTGTCCTGTGGTCAGTGGGTCTGTTTGGCCATACAGACTGGGACTGATCAACAACAACTACCTCGAGTTGGCCCAGTGTCTAATCCTCTTCTGGCATATTTCAGGCAGCTCAGTGGCAGAAAATAATAATACTATGACTCTACATTCCTTCCAGAGTACTTCTTCGTGACAAACATCATATTCTAGTGCTAACCTACTGTTACAACTCAGCATTCAAGATGGAGAGATGGCCATTTTGGGCCCAGTTAGAATAAAAAGGGTATGGTAAATATGGGTCTCTTCTAATATTAGCACCAGAGACTATCACACCCTTCATTAACCCCTTGAACCTGATGATGTATTTCTATTTTTTTGCTGCTATTGTACCTTCAAATGATTTTATACAACTTAGGTAGAGAAACCAGGAAGCAAAGCCATTCATGGGGACTGTTTCTATCCAACACTGAAAATGGTTTTACACTGCAAACAGTTTATCTCAATTTGACAAAATCACGTGAAGATGGTAAAAGCAGCAGAACAGTAGCAGTTGCAACCTAGGACTCACGCTAATGTGAACCCAGTGAACTCCAGGCTTAACTTTCCCTTCTCCTGCAGTCCACCATCCTTATCTAGGGGGATAGAGTATTAATGAGGCATCTGTATAACCAGGTACATGTGGCCCCAGATTATATTACTGCCACCACAAGAAGGCATCCCTCTTCAGCATCACAGTAAGAATAAAATAATATATACTGTACTTTAATGGACTGATGGAGTTAAACTCGGCACAACTGAGTAGCTTTGTATTTCCTGTAGCATCCATGTAATGCAGAGTGGGCTGTAAATTGTGCTTCACTAGAAATTCACCGTACAGCATCTTATACATGGAACACAATTACTTCACTTCATATTACATCACTGTTTCTACAATTATTTCACTTCATGCTGAGTCACTAGATGCTTCCTAACATTATCTTTAGTTGAGAATGATTTCCCGCACACATCACACATAAAATCCTTAATTCCTGCATGCTTCTTTTCATGGTTAGTGAGGTAGCTCTTCCTGCTGAACTTTTTATGACACTCTAGACATTCAAACTTCTTATCTGTTTCATGGGTAAGTTTATGCTGATTGAGGTGTTGCTTTTGCAGGAACTTCTTCGAACATACGTCACATTCATAGTCCCTCGTCCCTGTATGGGTTGCCATGTGGGTACTTAGGTTATATCTGCTGCTGAATCTCTTTGAACATTCACTGCATTTGTATCTCTTTATGCCTTCATGAAGCAGGGTGTGTTGGGTGAGGCTCTGTTTCTGGGTAAATTTCTTGCCACACTCGAGACACTCATAATCCTTCACTCCTAGATGGGTAAGCTTGTGCGAATATAGACTCCTTTTCAGTGCAAATCGCTTATCACACAAATCACACACAAAATCTTTAACCCCTGAATGAATGATCTTATGTTCAGTCAGACTTTTCTTTTTGGCGAATCTTCTTCCACATAAATCACACTCATGGTTTTTTACCCCTAAGTGTCCTATTAGATGATCATTTAAGTGACTTTTGTGCAAAAATCGTCGGCCGCACCTAAGACACTCGTGGTTTTTCTCGCCAGTGTGTATCAGCATGTGTTCTTTAAGGTAACTTTTGAACATAAATTCCTTCTGACATTCATGGCATTTGTACTTCTTTTCCTCAGTGTGCTTTTTCCGGTGGTGCATGAGGGAGTTTTTCTGAATGAAGCGCTTGTGACACACCCCACACTCAAAATTTCTCTCCCCGCTGTGAGTGTACATATGTTGGGCAAGGTGGCTCTTCTGGGTAAATCGCTTAGGGCATTCGGAGCAGACAAAATTTTTTACCTTCGTGTGAGTGAGTATATGTTGAGTAAGATGGCTTTTTTGTGCAAACTGTTTCCCGCAATAATCACACGTAAATTTCTTGATCCCAGTGTGAGTTAGTGCATGTCTTGTCAAGTCAGTTTTGCTGTGGAAAGTTTTAACGCAAAAGTCACATTCAAATCTCACACTCGGAACTTGCTTAACTACGTCTTGTCCAGTCTCCCCTCTTTTTACATTATCTACTGGTATGACTTGTAAAATTTCTCCTCTTGCTATGTTTTTATCTTGTAAAATATCTACTCTTGGTGCCTGATCTTTATCTTGTAAATTTTCTCCTTCTGTAGATCTATTTATATCTAAAAATCTTTCTTTTTTTATTGTACCTCCACCTTGTAAAATTACTCCTCTTTTCACACTATCTCCATCTTGTAAAATTTTTAATCTTGTCATCTTTTCTCCATCTTGTAAATATTCCCCACTTGCTACTTTTTCCTCGGATAAAATATATTCTCTTACTTCCTTATCTTCATTTTGTACATTTTTCCCTTTTGTTGTCTTATCTCCATCCTGTAAATTTCCTTCTACTGTTACTTTATTATTCTCTTCTACAATGTATTCTTTTGCTACTTTATCATCTTCAAAAATATATTCTTTCACTTCCTCATACTCCTCTTTTAAAACACTGTGTCTTGCTATAATCTTTGCATCTTGTAATATATAATCCCCTGTAATTATATTTTCATCTTGAACAATATAATTTCTTGCTGTTATATCTTCCTCATCTGCAATTTCTCCTCTTTCTACATTATCTTGATCTTGCAAAATCTCTTCCTCTTTAACTACATCTTGTAAAATTTCTCCATTTGTCCCCTCCCATTTCTCACCTCCATCCTTAATATTTAATTCAAAGGCATACATCACTCAGTTTGGCGGCAGACCTCGACTTTGGAAAATTGTAGCTTATGTTCATATACACTTCTTTACCTACATGATTATTCACTTAGGAAAATTCTGTTTTATACAGTGCTGCAACTACAGGAAACTACTTTTATCATCACCTAATCTACCTCAAATTACTACACTTGGGAAAATTCTTTAACTGAATAATGTACAATGATGGCACTATAAAAAATATGTTTGCCTTACCATACAGATAAACAAGAGAAATAACCCTGTAATACACCCTTTTAAAAAGGTCATCATAATAATGAGAATGGTAATAACAGGGCTGCCAGAATACAGGGCTTCATCCTGTCTTGTGATCTGTTTCTTCTGCCTTTTGCTGACCACCTGAAAGGGAAATGTTCCTCATATTAATAATATGAGTTTCAAAAGTTCCTTCATAGAAAAAAGTTTAGCATTAATAATACTGAAACTTGTTGCTCTTGTTGTGGCCCCAGGCTCATCTGGACATGAATCCAGTGGACTACATGCAGAAGCTGTTCTCCTCCTCCAGTCCACCATTCTTCTTTCAAGAGTAGGGAAGGGACTGGAGGGACATTTGTATAATCACACAGTTATTGGGGCCACCACATGAAGACATTCCTCTCCAGTACCAGTACTAATAAGTGAAAAGGATAAACAATCACTAATGGTATTATTTATTCAATTAACTCTTATATTATTATGGCACCAATATAACTGAGCTGCTTGGCTGTCCAGTTATAAAAATGTCCCTCAACTCCATTCCTCTCCCTCAAAAGACAGATCATGAGATGCATAAGGAAGGCAATTTCATCCTGCAGTTCACTGAGTTCACACTCAAATAAGGCTGGGGTTGCAACTACTACTACTTTTCATTATCTATACAAGACATCTGCTTAGGGAGACTTAAATATGGCAGCCTGGAAGATCCTTCACATTCACATTTACCAAGATCAGACTTGACGACTGGAATCAAGTGAGAGGTGAACGCAATAAAATAATGCAACTGTTATCATATATGGTAAATGTTTCATCACAAAAATCATATAACATTCTACAAACTCATTCACCAGTGAACCCCAGTGGCATGTGTTTGCACTATAAGCAACAAAGGTTTGCTGACAATGCGCTACTTTCTGTACCGGTATTTCTCATTTCTTTCTGAATGTTAAAGAGTATCTCTCCTTCTCATATGATACAGTACTCTTTTGTTGTGTGCTTCATAATGCTGTTACATATGGCAAAACCCCATCCATCCATGCATCATCCAATCCTATGTCGCCCCATGAGAAGCGTAGGAGCCCAGGACTAGGCAAGTTGGTCCTGACATTTAAGATGAGGGTGATATGGCAAAAACACTTCATATAACACATTCCATAGCCACAGCCAGCTGAGATGTGTCGGCCAACTTTTGTCATGGCAGTACCCACCCGAAACTGAGGTTAGGAGTACCCACATCACATCCTTGTGCTTCTCAGCCACCCAAATCACATCCTTAGGGATTCTCTTCCTCTGTCTCTCCACCTGAAATAACCCACAACATTTGTAATAAACATACTACAACATCTTGCAGTTCACACACTAAAATGAATTGGGAAAAGACCCAGTGTCTGAAATATGTTCTGCAAGTACAGTGATATTCCAAACAAAATAGTTAATTCTCTTGTATTTCACCAATGAAGGCTATATTTTCCTTTCCAAAGCAAACTATGCAATACTGCAGGAATGATAGTTGGTTATCAGCCAGAACATCTCTACTGTAAGTTAGGTTCACTTATGATGAGTTACATTAAGTTTGCTAGCATGCTTTTATTTTTTAGGCTGCATTGGATTATGTATTACTTATTTCTAGTCAAAATGGTTCATGTATAACCATGCCAACTCTAATCTAACCTAATTAATATGGGCAGTATTGTTCCAGATAATTACCTGATAATTTCTCACCAACAAACAACCACTGATCTTTCAGCTGATCAATGACATTATTGCTGTACTGTTTCCCCAGGCTCCTATCTGTGACAAACTAGAAATGCTGATATATTTGCCTTGCACTATTCAACATATTTTGGTCTTGAGTACCATATGCCAGCACAAGGATTCTAGGGGCTGGAGAAATGAGTGTGGAGTACAGTTATAATCTATACTCTGATACTAACGCCAGTCTGTTTTCATCTGATGGAACTGGACCATTCTCACAACCTGAATATTAAGTTGTGGGTGTGCGAATTTAGTGTCCCTTCGTTATGGGGTTGCAATAAGTCTCCCTGGTTACTAGCAAAAAATATCCTCCACTCCAATCTGACCACTGTACATCTGACAATCAACTGAGCTAAAGTGGGCTAAGGATCCATGTCAGGTCAAAATAAATAACTATACAACATTCTACAGTACTAACAAGGCTAATAATAATAGTAGTAGTAGTAAAAGTTATACTCATTTTACTTTAACTTGGCCCAGAGTTTAATCTTTTTTGCAGCTTATTTCATGCATCTCAATGGCAGAAAAAGACAGTGTGGTGACTACATCCTTTCCATTTAGCACTTCTTCGTGACTGGCATCATACTGTAGTGTTAATCTCATGGTACAACTTAGCACTGAAGATGAAGGGATGGAAATTTTTGGCCAAGTTAGAGTAAAAAGGGTATAGCTGCTGTAACCCCAAATTCATCTGAAATGTAAACCCAGGCTGAATTTACCCTCCTCCTGCATCCACCATCCTCTTTTTGGGTGAGAGGGAGGGAGGTGAGAGATGTCTGTATAACTACGGTAAACACTGAAGCTGCGTGGTTACATCTGTGCCACCTCATGAAGGCGCCCCTCTCCATCACCACCATAAAAAAATAACAAGGCTTGGTTATATATACACCCACAACTTACCTATATGCTCCTTTCCTCCGAGAATAGGGACCTGGAACAGCACTGGAATGGTGGCAACTAGATGAACAGGATTTCCAGCCGCCGTCCAGTATACACGTGACGAAAATCCCAGAGTGAACCACCAACCCCTCGACCATCACCGGCACTTTCGTCCTTATTGAAGACAAGTACAGGCCGAAGAATGCTGGGTTTATGTTCAAGATGCGCTTTAAGATTTTGCGCAGCTCCACTAGACTAAAATACAGATATCAAAACACTAAAAAATCAATACTCTTCCTTCCCCCAAACTTTTGACACCTATTTGTTTACATCTTGAAAAGTCTCGATTCGTCTCTTACTTATTTCGGCTCAGATAGTATATTTTTGACTTTAATTTTCATCTATGTTATAATAGCACTGTTCTCTATTAATGACTGGTTTATATTTGACCAATTCACAACTATATTCTATTCATTTTACTGCGATAAAATTCGGCGGGCATGTTTTTCCAGGGTGACAGTTTTAAATCATACTTTTGTTGGCATAATAAATAATAAGTAAATAATTAATATACTTTATGTGGTCAGATTTGTAATACTGAGATAGTTTAGCCATGTGGAGAGGATGGAGACTGAGAGACTGACTAGAAGAGTGGATATGGGTAAGGTGGAGCGGGAAGGGAAGGGGGAGACCGTCGAGGGTGAGATGCAGGGATGTGGAGAGATATGAGTGAAGGGAATGTAGGTTGGAGAAAGGGCGGCCTGATGGCGGAGGAGATAGGCAGGTCAATACATAGACAGCTCAGATAGATAGATAGATAGATAAATAGACAGATAGATATAGTCCTTTTACCTATACTTGGCACAAAAATTTTTCTTGTGCAGCTTAGTTCACGTCACTTAATGGTAGAAAAAGACGATACCACGGCTTTACATCTTTGCCATAGCACTTCTTCGTGACTAGCATCATATTCTGGTATTAATCCATTGCTCCTACTCAATACTCGAGACGGAGAGAGGGCAATTTTAGGCCAAGTTAGGATAAAAGGAGTATAGAGCCTTTGCTATCAAATATTCCTTTCCTTTTTATTTCTGAATACAGTGGTGGAGAGGGCGGCCTTCACGTGGTGGCGCTGATATAACTGGTCGGTGGAGCTGCCTGGTTATACAAACGTCCCTCAACTCCCTCTCTATCCCCCGAAAGGACCATGGTGGACTGCAGGAGAGGGCAACTTCAGCCTGCAGTCCACTGGGTTCACGTTCAGTTGTAACTTGTATACTGCTTCTATACTGATGACTTATTTTCTTTCTCTCTCTCTCTCTCTCTCTCTCATGATTTTATTCAGATAAGAGACTTCGAAACAGAGAAGTTGGAGTGAGCCGTATTGCCTAAGTTATGTGTTCGCCCGTCTGTCTGTCTGTCTGCCTGTCTATGTATGTATGTATGTATGTATGTATGTAAATTTCAGCAGTCTCGAGGTATGCCTTCGACGAGACTGTGTAACTGGGCAAAATAAGTCCGTAGAGTTTATTAGCATACCTTGTCCGATATAGTTCAACGAGGGCAGGCTAAGTCCGTAGAGTTAATTTGGTGTTGGCTGAGGTATGCACTCCAGGATGAAAAAATCGTATGGATAAAGAAAATTAATAAATAAATAAATAATGCGTCCTCGAACTAAAGGGGATCAAGAAAACAAGGAATGCAATATTATTTTTATGTTTTATTCTTGCTTCTGTCCTTTCACCTTAACTTGGCCCAGATTTTCGTCCCTTTGCAGCTTATTTCACGTAGCTCAGTGGCAGAAAAAGACGATACTACGGCTCTACACCCATTCCATACCACTTCTTCGTGACTAGCATCATATTCTAGTGTTCATTTATTGTCACAGCTCCATGCAGAAACACTACTACGCTGGGTGGTAACCATATAGCTAAATGATGTCCGATGGTCTAGTGGGCTGACTCGGGTTTATGGCTCACTTAATGCCACTCAGGGAAAAGGGAGGCTGGTCACTCTTTGCCTTATATATAGGGATTGTTTAGCCTAGCCAAGGGACCCTACCCTCTTGATGGGGAAAAGGGGGAGTGATGATGATGATGGTGATGATAATGATGATGATGGTGATGATGGTGGTGATGATGATGGTGACGATGATGATGATGATGATGATGGTGGTGATGATGATGGTGGTGATGATGATGGTGATGATGATGATGATGGTGGTGGTGATGATGATGGTGGTGATGATGATGATGGTGGTGGTGATGATGATGGTGGTGATGATGATAATGATGGTGATGAAATGATGATGATGGTGATGATGATGATGATGTACATTAGTCGGTTTATCAGGTGGATATTGGAAGGATTTATGCTCACTAACACCTTCTCCTTAGCGATTTATTTTTGGATAAGGCTGGTTAATATTCTTTTGTACGTTATTTATGCAGTATGGGGATATTTGAAGAATTTATATAACAGACTGCGGGACAGTATGGGGCAAAAGCAAACTAAATCGCTTAGGAAACGGTGTTAGGGAGCTTCCTTAACCTGTATTTATTTACTTTATTTATTTAAAGGAAGTGGAGAGGGCTGCCTTCGCGTGGTGGCACTGATATAACTGGTCGGTGGAGCTGCCTGGTTATACACACATACATACTTACACACATACATACATAGGCCTTCACGTGGTGGCACTGATATAACTGGTCGGTGGAGCTGCCTGGTTATACACAAACATACTGTACATAGGCCTTCACGTGGTGGCACTGATATAACTGGTCGGTGGAGCTGCCTGGTTATACACACATACATAGGCCTTCACGTGGTGGCACTGATATAACTGGTCGGTGGAGATGCCTGGTTATACACACACATACATACATACACATATACATAGGCCTTCACGTAGTGGCACTGATATAACTGGTCGGTGGAGCTGTCTGGTTATACACACACATACATAGGCCTTCACGTGGTGGCACTGATATAACTGGTCGGTGGAGCTGCCTGGTTATACAAACGTCCCTCAACTCCCTCCCTATCCCCCGAAAGAACCATGGTGGACTGCAGGAGAGGGCAACTTCAGCCTGCAGTCCACTGGGTTCACGTTTACATGAACCTGGGGCTACTACTACTACTATTAATACTACCACCACCACCACTACTACCAATACTCTTACTATTACCACTACTACTACTACTATTACTACTACTACTACTGCTACTACTACTACTACTGCCACCACCACCACTGCTACTATTACTATAGCTACTACTACTACTACCACTACTACTACTACTACAGGGAGTAAAAAAAACACATCCCACTTATAGATACACTTTATTTCGTACAAGTAAAGGAAATTTACTTTTGGCGGGAAACGTGTGTCCAAGTCTGAGTGGCACTGAGTCCCTAACACCTCTTCCTTTGCGATTTATTTTCTCATTACCCCTAAATAGTCTCACAAATTATTAAACCTCGTGTCAGTGTTTAGAGGAGGTAAATAAAGTAAGTAGCTTGTGGGAAAATGCTAAGGTATAAGATTATTATTATTATTATTATTATTATTATTATTGTTGTTGTTGATGTTGTTGACCCTGGGGAGAGAGAGAGAGAGAGAGAGAGAGAGAGAGAGAGAGAGAGAGAGAGAGAGAGAGAGAGAGAATAACAATAAGGAGAAAAATAATAATAATAATAATAACAACACTTCTACGGCTCCACATCCCCTCCCACAGCACTTCTTCGTGACTAGCATCATATTTTCGTGTTAATCTCTTGCCATCTCAACACTGGCGATGGAGAGATGGCAGTTTTGCGCCAAGTGTAGTCAGATTGGAAGACTGATTTGACTAGTAACCAAGGAGACGCATTGTTCTTCCCTGTCAAATATCCCTAACCCTTTTTATCTCAATTATTGGCCAGGTGTAGACTGAAGGGCTGATTTGACTAGTAACCAAGGAGACGCATTTTTATAACCCGTCTGAGCTCAGTTGATGGCCAGGTGTAGTCAGATTGGAGGATGAATTTGACTAGTAACCAAGGAGACACGGTGTTCTAGCCGGAATAAATCGCTAAGGAAATGGTGTTACGGGGCTTCCATTGCCACCATAAATGCCTGCCATATTGCCCACCATCACCATTTGTCCAGTTCCGTCACATAGCGTCACATGGGTTGATTGATATATGGACAGTGTTGTAAATTGTGGGGCGATTTGCAATATTTACATCTGTGTTGGGGTGTGGTGGAGGGAGGGAGGGAGAGGAGGAGGAGGAGAAAGGAGGGAGGGAGGAAGAGAGAGGAGGAGGAGAAAGGAGGGAGGGAGGGAGAGAGAGGAGGAGGAGAAAGGAGGGAGGGAGGAAGAGAGAAGAGGGGAGAGAGGAGGAGTAGGAACGAGAGGAGATGAGGGAGGGAGGAAAAGAGAAGAGGGGAGAGAGGAGGAGTAGGAGTGAGAGGAGATGAGGGAGGGAGAGAGGAGGAGGAGAAGGAGAGGGAATGGGAGAAAGGGAGGGAGAGGGGAGGAAAGAAGGGTGTTTAGGTGGAAGAAGAAGGCAGAGAACAGGGTGTGGGTGGAGGGAAGGGGACAGAACAGGGTGTGGGTGGAGGGAAGGGGACAGAACAGGGTGTGGGTGGAGGGAAGGGGACAGAACAGGGTGTGGGTGGAGGGAAAGGGACAGAACAGGGTGTGGGTGGAGGGAGAAGGGACAGAACAGGGTGTGGGTGGAGGGAAGGGGACAGAACAGGGTGTGGGTGGAGGAAGAAGGGACAGAACAGGGTGTGGGTGGAGGAAGAAGGGACAGAACAGGGTGTGGGTGGAGGAAGAAGGGACAGAACAGGGTGTGGGTGGAGGGAGAAGGGACAGAACAGGGTGTGGGTGGAGGGAGAAGGGACAGAACAGGGTGTGGGTGGAGGAAGAAGGGACAGAACAGGGTGTGGGTGGAGGGAGAAGAGACAGAACAATAATGTAGATGATAAAAAGAGACAACACTGACAGAAAATTGACAGAAAATAGACAGAAAATTGACAGAAACGACAGAAAATTGGTAGAAAATTGACAGAAACGACAGAAAAGATAGAAACGACAGAAAATTGGTAAAAAAAAAAAACTGATAGAAACGACAGAAAATTGATAGAAAAAAGTGACAGAAAAATGGCGGGAAATAGGTAAAAAACTGAGAGAAAAATAGGGAGAAAATAGACAGAAAAAGGCAGAAAATAGACAAGAAAAAATAGACAAAAACAGAGAAAAATAGGCAGAAAATAGACAAGAAAAAATAGGCAGAAAATAGACAAGAAAAAATAGGCAGAAAAGACAAGAAAAAATAGGCAGAAAAGACAAGAAAAAATAGGCAGAAAATAGACAAGAAAAACAGGCAGAGAATAGACAGAAAAATAGACAGAAAATAGACAAGAAAAATAGGCAGAAAATAGACAAGAAAAAATAGGCAGAAAATAGACAAGAAAAAAAAGGCAGAAAATAGACGGAAAAATTGTAAAAAAAGAGAAAAATAGGCAGAATAGACAGAAACATAGGCAGAAAATAGACAAGAAAAATTAGGCAGAAAATAGACAAGGAAAAATAGGCAGAAAATAGACAAGAAAAAATTAAGGTGTACATTAAGTGAGAGCTAAAAATAAATAAATAAATATATGAATAAAGATAAATAAATAGATAAATAAATAGATAGATAAAAAGATAAAGATAGATAAATAAATAAATAGATAGATAGAGATAAATAAATAAATAAATTATATAAATAAATAAGTAAAAAACAAGGTGTCAAAAAAAGGAAAAAAAACAACAACAGGGTGCTAAAGTTCGTCTATTATTACTCTCTGTCTCGTATTCTCCTCAGCGCCTCATCCTTAGCGATTTAGTTTTGGATATGGGGGGGAGGGTTACTGTCCTTTGGTACGTTGTTTATGCAGAGGATGGCGATATGGGAAGGATTTATGTGACACAGTGGAGGACGGTTAAATAAGCAAAATAAATCACTTAGGAAAAGGTGTTAGGGAGCTTCCTTTACCGAGGAGAATGTGGACCTGTGTCTATTTCTCTCGTCATATTCGTCACTTTCCTCCCTGACGCATCGTATCAGAGAGAATCATCGTATAGGAAAGAATCATCGTATAAGGGAATCATTATACAAGAGAGAATAATCGTATGAGAATCATCGTATAACAGAGAATATTGTATCAAAGAGAATCATCGTATAACTGAGAATAATCGTATAAGAGAATCATCGTATAAGAGAGAATCATACCAAGCCTCTCTTAGCTTAGAAATATTCGCAAAGAGAGTAGGGTGAGAAGCAGAGGAGGTGAAATATTAGGCGAACTTTTGTCTTGACGGTAGACAGAAGTAGACTGGACAGAACTGGTTAGATAGATAGACAGATATAGATAGAGAGATGGACAGATAGATAGACAATGAGGTGGATGGATAGGACGGAATGAAGTGGATGGAGAGGACAGAATGGGATGGAGGGACAAAAGGGAAAGAATAGGGTATAAGTGGAAGGAAATAGGGATGATACTGGCCAGTGCAGAAGCAAAATATATGCAAAAACAAAAAACAAAGAAAATAAAGAAAAGGAATGGGAAAACACAAGGTATAAAGAAAGGAAAACGAAAAACACAGAATAGGATGGTAGTTGTAGCTGTAGTTGTAACCCCAGACTCATTTAAATTTGAACCCCGTGGACTGCAGGCTGAAGTTCCCCTCTCCTGCAGACGACTCTCCTTTTGGGGGGGACAGGGAGGGCGTTGAGGGACGTTCGTATAGCCGGGCATCTCCACCGCCCAGTTACATAGGTGCCACCAAGTGAAGGCGTCCCTCTCCAGTACCAGGGTCTATGCTAAGAGGAACAGAACAGAGTGGATATGCAAGCAGTAATAGACAAGTGTGTTCAGTGTATGGAATTTAAAAAAAAAAAAAAAAGTGTACATTATAATAAAAGACAGAAGACTATGGATGCAGTAAGAACAACATAACCGAAGCAGAGAGAACCGAACAGGAAGCGGGGGTGCGGGGAGGGAATGACAACAAATAAGCCGTATGGAAAACTGAGATAAAAATGGATGGTGTAGGTGGATGCAAATAAGACAGACCAAGGTGGAAACCAAAAGGAAAATCTATGGTAAAAACTTAATCACAAACAATTACCCTTAACTACAAAATCTAGTAATAATACAAAAGGCTGGAACTGGCAAATCAATGGAAAGAAAACGGAGAAATAAAGGCGGGAAAAACAGGACCACAGTCACTCAGTCTCCAGTTACTCTTGAAATACCCAGTCACAAGGGAAGGAAACTTAATGTAACTAAAATAAATATTCTAAGGTGTGACTAAGGAAACACAAAGTAGAAATAATGAGCCAAAATCATATTAAAACTAGAGGGGTCAAAATCATAATGAACCGAGGCCAGAAAGACCCAAAACCTCCAGTCCTACTCCTATGACGTCAGATGTAAACAAAGACTCTGATTGGCTGGAGGGGTCACGGGGAGGAGGGTCACAGCCAATCCCATATGAGGACGTGATCTCAGTACGGCCAGTCAGATGTGTGATAAGTCACTGTTGTGTGGATCCAGTGATATTAAATTACTCTTTTGAGGCACCTGATCGAAAGTCATGTCTGTCAAAAAAGAAAGAAAGAAAAAAAAAACATGAAGGTATCTGTATGCTGATCACGGCTCCCACTGCCCACAGAAACAAAACTATTTTATGTTTAGCCATACTGAGCTGCGGGAGACACTGATACTCAAAGCCTGGGGTTCTGTTCAAGTCTGCAACGAGTATAAACATTCTGCCGACAAGCAAAGGAGCCAAGCAGTATCTGAGCAGAGGGCAGCACCGTCGCACGCGGAGAGACGAGAGAAAACAAGAGGTCGAGGAAGGGAGGGGAGGAGGATCACTCGGGATGGAATGATTGTTCTCCTAATCACTCTGTGTTCATGCTACAGACACGTTCTGCTCATCCTCTGAGGTGTCGTGTTCCTCAAGTTCAACTGTGCTTCTCCCTCAATGTGCACCTCACAAGCAAAGAGCTGTCATATTACAAAGATATTATATTCAGTGCTGGTTACAACCTGGGGTATACTGGCACCGTGTGGATGAATATATCTTGAGTGTACGTACATCACTCACATTAGCACACTCATATTCCTGTGGGATATATTTGGCGCCCCAGTCAGTTCACCTGTGTGTTGCACGGTGTTATGTCATATCCTATTATGACGTCCAAAGCAACTTACTACTACCACCAACACTCTCCAATATGCCGCATGATGTGACGTCATATTTTATGATGTCACTAAGGCCACTCACGACCACCAACACCACTCTCCAAACTTCACCACTGCTTTTCCTTTTGCTGCACAACGCCTCAAGAATATATGCGCTCATCAAAGGGCAGCAAGCAGGTGCTCGTTTTATTTTTCAGAGGCACAAGGCGACGTATCAACTGAGCTCACATGACGTCGTTTTTCTGGCGCGTTCTGTCCTTCCTCCGGCCACGGTCTGCTGCTGCAAAGAATACCAGAGACGCCCCAGTCATGACCTGCCCTGACCTGCTCTACCCGCTGAACATGAAGCAACTGTGTACAGCATTATCCTGCAGGCCTTAAAGCATTACTTGTGCACATACTGTAAGCTCCAGCATCTATAAGAATGAGGCCACTAGTCTGATCAATGGTATTAGAATGAAGTAAACAAAAGCAAGATTTTGCAAGATGACTATAGCAGAGGACAGGGACAGGAGAGTGATCCAAGAGTGGCTTACCTCTCTGCTCCTGTCTCGGCCTGTGTTGGTCTGGGTGCTGGCTGTCTCGGTAGGTGTGTCCACATGCTCTGTTATACCGGCCGCTTTGCTGTCTGGATCATACAACAAAGCTGAGTTAGTGGCCTCCCTGTCACCTTCTCCTTCAGCCCTCACTGCACGCTCCCTTCTCCGTCGTGGCATGATCGGGTGAGCGGTGTTAGTAGCCGCTGGCGGGGACACACGCGTTGGAGTTGAAGCCTTCTTCTGTGACCGTCTAAACCTGGCTCTCCGTCTTGGTGATTTGACTGGACTTTCCACACTGCGTGTGTCCCCGCCAGCCACCTCGCTACCACTAGCAGCGTCTTCTACATTGCTTCTACGTCTGCGTCTACGGACAGGTGTTTGTTCTGGGGTAGGCATGGGTGTCTGGGTAATAACAGAGGAATCACCTGAAGCAGTTGTATAGGACAGGGAATCTGGACTTGGTGAGCGCCTCGTCCTGTCCCGTCGTCTACGGACAGGTGTTTGCTGTGTGGCAGGCAAAGGTGTCTGGGTCATAATGGGTGCATCACCTGAGGCAAGTGTGCGGGACAAGGAATCTGCACTTGGTGAACGTTTTGTCCTGTCTCGTCCCAACCCAGCAGCCCATGAGTCAGCACTTAGGGATCTACTGAGCATGAAGGCAAGTGTGTCATATTCGCTAATGCTGCAGGTCTCGTATGTGCTGCACCGCCATGCTGGTTTACGTTGTCGTACACTTCGTGATCTCCGCTGAACCTCTCCAATCGCACCCAACTCAGTGGACGTTTCCCTTGATCTCTCTTCAGTTGACTCTTTCTCGTCTGATGGTGTGCTTCTCCCCAGTGATACTCTTTCCTCAGAACTTCTTTCTACAGACTTCCTTTCCTCTAATTTCTGATCCATGGACTTACTTTTAGCTAATTCCTCTGTTGCTGCTCCAGTCTTATCTCCTACATTTTCCTCTGATACTTCCTCTTCTTCCTTCTCTTCAGATAAACACTCTTCTGATCTTCTCATTACCTTCCCTTCTCCTTGACCTGATTCCTCTCTTGATATTCGTTCTGATTCTGAAGATTTCTCCTCTGATTCTTCTGATGATTTTTGTCCTGACTGAGATGACTTTTCTTCTAATTCACTTGATTTTTCGTCTGGTTCTTCAGCTGACTTTGCTTTAGATTCTTCTGTTGGCTTTGATTGAGATTCTACAGCTAAAATTGCTTTGAATTCTTCTGTTGATTTTGCTTCAGATTCTGTTGATTTTGCTTCCGATTCTTCTGTAGACTTCGCTTCAGATTCCTCTAAAGATTTGTCTGCTGATTCTTCTGTTGATTTTTCTTCAGATTCGTCAAAGGATTTTTCTTCAGAATCCACTACTTTTGATTCTTCTGTGACTTTTTCTTGGGGTTCATCTAATGATTGGCTTTCTGACTCCTCTTTCGATTCTTCCCCTGATTCTTCTGTAGATATCTCTTGTGATTCTTGCACTGTCGTTTCTTTTGATATACCTGCTAGCTTGTTTTCTGATTTTTCTAAAGGCCTGTCTTCTGATTCTTCCGTTGAATTATCCTCTGCTTCCTCACTTGACTCTTCTTTCGTCTCATCAACCGACTCTTCTTTTGCCTCCTCTGCTGACTCTTCTCTCGACTCCTCACTTGACTCCTCTTTTGATTCCTCAGTTGACTCGCCTTTCAAGTCCTCAACTGATTCTTCCTTTGATTCCTCTTCTGCTGACTCCTTTACATCTTCAACTGACTCCTCTTTTGATTCTTCAGATGACTCCTCTTTAAGTTCCTCAAGTGACTCTTCTTTTGATTCCTCTGTTGACTCCTTCGATTCCTCGACTGATTCTTCTTTCGATTCCTCAAGTGACTCTTCATTTGATCTCCCCTCCGACTTACTCTCCTCTTCTGACTCCTCCTCGCCCACTGATAAGGTTTGGGTCCTATTTTCTGTGTCTGCTGCTTCAGTGTTTCGTTCTGTTGTTCCAGTGCTTCGTTTTACTGCTTCGGTGCTTCGTTTTCTGGTTACTTCAGTGATCTCTTTCTCTTTATCTTCACTGGTGCTTTCTTCAACGTCTTCACTGCCGTCATCCTCAGCATCTTCACTGGTGCCTTCCTTCTCTGCCTCTTTTCTTTCTAACAGTGCAATAGATACGTCTTTGCTTGGATCAGATTTAACGTTTTGATCATTTATATCATGTCTGGCATCATCAGTCTGGTTTTCATTGTCTCTACTGATATTTCTGGATGTGTGTTGGTCAGCGGTTGTGTCTTCAGTGCATGTTGGAAGGGATGAGTGTGTTGTATGAGGATGAATGGTAAATGTAAATGTAACTGTTGTGTCAGAATGAGTAGTAGGTGTAGGTGTAGGTGCTGGGTGTGTAATGGATGATGATGTAGAGGTTTGATGTGGCGTGATCAGGACTGCACTGGAAGACTGAGTAGTGTGGGTAGGTGCTAAAGAGGAATGTATTACGGTGGCTCGAGCGGTGCGTCTACTTCTCTTTCTCGCATCGCTACCACCCCCATTACTGACCACTCCCTGTACGAAAGCTCCAGACACGAATTTGGCTTCTGGGGCATCGTCTTTCCCTGCCTCTGCTCCTGCTTCAGAAACTCTCACATGAACTTTCATTAGCGTCACTCCAGGGTCTTGTTCTGCCTCCTTCTGAGTATCTCCTTTGTCAGACGCTGAAATTTTGGTGGGTTTCCTGGTATATTTAGGACTCACAGTTCTTTTGGCCCCTATTCTGTTTCCTCGTGCTCTCCTCCTTTCACTCGGACTCCTGTGCTTTCGTGATCTTTGAGAGTCCCTGGTCAGGCGGGCGTCTACCCACGCTAAGCTCGCATCTACTTTGGCTAAGCAATCATCCATCATGTTGACCGTCACCCGATCGCTTCTGCTGTCACTACTTGTTGAGGATATGGAGTCTTCGGATGTGGATGTATCTCTTCTGTCGCTATCAGTGTCTGGCTGCTCGATTTTTGCCTCCACTAGTCCTGCTCCTACTGCCTCTTTACTTCTACTTTCCGTAATTCCTGTGAGTTCCTGCTTGCATTCACTTCCGTCTTCTGGTCTTCCGTCATTCACCATCTGGTCATCATCATCTTGTTCAAACTTCATATGAATCACAACTCGATTACTTTCATCACTGCTTCTCGATGCTTCTTTCCCAATTTCTGCTGATTCTACACCTAACCTTTCTTTTACCGTTGGTGATTCATCTTCTTCCTTGTCTATGTTAACACTACTCTCATCATTTATCCTTGTTTGAATATCCGTTCTTGAGTCTTGTAAATCAACATCTACTACTGCATCTTGTACTGTAGCTTCCCCAACATCAGTTAATACTTTCTCGGTCCAGTTTTCATAATTTTCACTGTCTGTTCTAGCTCTCTGGCTCTCTACTGGTCTACTCTCAGAAGGACTAGACTCATAGCCACTAGTCTGTGAGTCTGACTTCTGCAGGTTACTCTCTATGCAGTCACTCTGGGCGGGGTCTAGGAGCGTGTTAGTCACTCCTATGTCTAGATTAGTCTGCCTTTGTCGCACTCTACTCACCCTGTTAGTTGTCTCTTCATTACTGGTGTCTTCATCTTCTCTTCTCCTTCTCCTCCTCCTAACATCGCCGTCTCTACTTCTTCCCTTATCGCTCTCCTTGTCACAATGTTCAACAGAGACGTGTGGAGGGGCGGTCCTCATTTGGGAATCGTCTGCCTTATTTTCTCCCTCCATGACAGTGTTTTGATCCTGCAGTGATATCGTTGGGGTCTCGTCTTGTCTGGCTTTGATTTCCTTATCTTCGTTTGTTTCTGATTCCTCCTCTGAGATATCCGCTATCTCATCCTCACTCTGAACCTCTCCACTTTCGCTGCTGGTCTCCTCTTCCTCCGGCTCTTTGTCTTTCTCGGTTTCGTTTAGTTGGTCCTCCTGCTTGGATTCAGGTTCTGTTTTCTTTTCAGCCTCAATGACAATTATTCCTTCTTTTATCTCATCCACATTTTCCATACTGTCCTTTTCCTGTTTTACTTCCTCGACCTCTTCACTTGTGTCATTCTCTTCCTCTTCCTCCCCCTCTTCTTCTTCTTCTTCCATCTTCGCATCGCTTTTGTACTTATCGTGTTCACCCTCATCCCACGACACAGTGGCTGTTTCACTCACTTCACTCGTGTCAAAGTCCAGTGTTTCAGTTGCTTCGCTCGCCTCGCTTAGCTCCTCATCCCTCTCCCTCTCTCCTCTCTCCACCGCGCTCATTTTCCCCCAGCTCCTCTCGCATACTCTGGCACCAACCCCTGCCGTCGGATAACGTATATTTACGGTTTCTGTTGTACCCACGCCCTCCTCCCAGCTGCTCGCCCCACCAGCCTCATTCCCCCTACATGTTTCACCCTCCCCTGGTCTGTTCCCCATCCGAGTGTTCTGTGCATGTCCATGTTCCCCGTTCCACCCCAGAGGAACAGCGTGGAACATTTGGTCACCCTCGCTGGCACTGTACATGGTGCTTGTGTCACTCTGGAGGCTGTCATTGGCGTCTTCGTAGTCTTCAGTTCGGCTCCATTCCTCTGGTTCCTCGTAAGTGGATGCCTCGGAAAGACTCTTCTCTTCCTTGTCTTCTTCCTCACTCTCCTCCTCCTCCTCCTCTTCCTCCTCCTTCTCCTCCTTGTTTTCCTTGTGCTCATTGTCCTGTAAGTGATTATTAATGGAACTGAAGTCACGTAATGGAACACTGTCTGAGTTTTTTTTTAACCTTGACAACGGGGATCTTGGTGGTTTCTGCGGCTCCGATTCCTCAGTTTCCCACCACGGCTTGTTGTCGAACATTTCTTTAGCTGAGATCACTTTTGGTTCTTCCACTTCCTCGGCCTCCCACCAAGGACGCTCTTCATCCTGAAAGAATTGTTTAGCACTGATCACTTTCTGCTTCTCCTGGGTCTCCGCCTCCCACCACGGCCGCTCCACTTCTCCGTCGGAAACCCCCCTCGGCTTCTCAGCCTCTTCGGAGTCCCACCACGGTCGCTCGTCCTCCTGAAAGAACTCTTTGGCTGATATTGGTTTTGGCTCTTCCTCACTCTCCGCCTCCCACCACGGCTGCTCATCTTCCTGAAAGAATTGTTTGGCTGAGATAACATTTGGCTTCTCCTCATCTTCCGTCTCCCACCAAGCCTTATCATCATCCTTGAAACATTCCTTGGCAGATATGACCTCGGACTCTCGCTCCTTCTTCTCCTCCTCCTCCTCCCCCTCCTCCTCCATCTCCCACCACGCCTGCTCCTTGAAGAACTCCCTCGCTGGAACCATCGTGGGCTTATCAAGGTCCTCCACGGCATCCCTCCACCAGCACTCATCGTCTCTGAAGAACTCCTTAGCTGAGATAACCACCTCTTTCTCCTCCTCCTCCTTCTCCTCCTCCCACCAGTCCGTCTCCTCCTTAAAGAACTCACTAGCAGGGATAACTCTAGGAGGTGTGGTATCCTTCCAGTTATCCCAGAAGGCCTCTTGATCCTCCTGACATAACTCCTTGACGGATATGACTGGCTGCTTCTCCTCAAACTCCTTCAGCCACGCCTGCTCCTCGTCCTTGAACGCCTCTTGCAGCGTCAGGACCTCATAGGCGTTGCACATTTTCCAGTAGGCGTCGGGGTCGTCGTCGCTGCCGGCCGTGTCGTCGTCGTCGTCCTCAGTGCTATAGCCATCCTAGATTAGTACACATGCATTCAGAATCTAGACCTGAGAGTGAGCTAGTGTGACAAGACGGGCTAGTCCTAGAGTGAGGGTCTTGCCAGCTGATGGTGTGAGTGAATTTAGCCTTCAGGGTTAGCTTGAGGCCAGAACAAGGGACTGGCTGCTTGTTACTTGACGCTCAGTGAGAAGCTAAGAGAGGTTGTGAACGTACAATTGCAAGTTAAAACATTGTCTAAGAAGCAACACTTATCCTAGGGTGATGTGGAGGGTGAGTGGAGGTGGTAGTGAGGCGGGTTAGGGAAGCATTCCGAGAGGGACGCCTGACGTACGGGTCAAAAATTACGATGCCAAAAAAAAGAAAAGAAAAAATTGCAAGGGCAGGGTTTCAGGACTTCGAGGTAGGATGCAGGGAAGGTACAAAATCAAGGGACAAATTTCTCACTGGCAGGCGGGTTGGTGGGTAGGAGGGAAGGTAGGAAGAATAAGGGAACAAAGGGAGGAAAGGTGGATGAGATCGGGAGGTAAACCAATGGAGGAGTAGGTAGGAAAAAA
This sequence comes from Coenobita brevimanus, assembly GCF_032717465.1. Classification (NCBI taxonomy): domain Eukaryota; kingdom Metazoa; phylum Arthropoda; class Malacostraca; order Decapoda; family Coenobitidae; genus Coenobita; species Coenobita brevimanus. Next base: position 1,681,228 of record NC_136955.1, on the reverse strand, counting down.
GAAGATTGTTTGAGGTAAGGGAGCTTTCAGGATAAAGAGATATAGGATTAGAGCTAAACTAGTAGGCATAAAAAGAGGAAGACGAGGCAAGATGAAGGATGAAATGAAATTGTAGATGTCTGTGGAGGTAAACAAACAGTAAACAAGGCAGAGAGAGAGGCGGAACAACGAGATATATGAGAAAAAGGAGACGCGGAACAAGACATAAGAGAAACAGGATCATAAACTGTGTGGAAAGATGTTCAACAGGGTCACAGACAAGGGATATTGAGAGAGACTGTGTGTACGACTTTATTGGGAGAGAAAAATATGTGCACGTAGCCAGAGACAAACTACAAAGACAGGTTACATAGGAATACATACATGGGGACGAGAGATACAGCGCTACAGAGAAGGTCTATAAATGGGCACAGAGAAGGGGACGAGAAGGTAGACAGAAAGAATACAAAGAGCGGTAGGAATGGCTGACGAAAGGATGTCACAGAGGGATGGCCACAAAAGCAATGTTAAGGGGACACAGATGAACAGGTCAGGGTGTGGGAAGGAGTAGGTGGGCAAAGAGAGGGTGTAGGGGAGGAAAGGGTCACGGGAGGCCATGGAAAGAGACTGAGAAGGACAAGGAAGGGTGTGATGGAGGGTATGGTTGACAACAGAAAAGGGTGCGTTGAGTGGGGGTACAGATGACGAAAGAAAGGGTGCAAAAGGAGTATGGAAAAGCACAGAAGGGGTGCCGAGAGGGAGTGGATAGAGATGACAGCAGAAAAAAGGGTGCGAAAGGGTGGCGGATTAAGATGACATCAGAGAAAAGGGTGCAAAAGGGTGGTGGACACAGATGAAGTCAAAAGAAAGGGTGCGAAAGGATGGCGGATACGACGACAGAGAAAAGGGTGCGAGGGAGCACAGAGGAGCATCGGAGAGATTCTGGCAGTACAACATCGACGCCTAACCTATCTTAAAAACGCCGTCTCTTGCTGCCACTACTTACTTCAAAGAGTCTGTACACGTCCTCAAGAGCTATGAGTTTGTCGTGGTCGGGTCGTGGCGGCTTCTTGGCCAGCGCGGACATCTGGCGGATCGTCGGGTAGTGGCCCTGGCGTTCGGCTTCCTGTCGGGGGGTCACATCCGCGCCGGCCACCTCGGCGAACTGATCAGCACCAGCCCGCACCAGCCGTACCACCTGCTCCTCATCGTGGTGCCGCACTGCCAGGTACAGCCGCTTCACCAGCTG
>NC_136955.1:1665000-1675000 GCF_032717465.1 Coenobita brevimanus | reverse complement strand
GAATAGATAGATAGACAGATAGACTGATGAATGGATATAGATAGACAGATAGATAGATAGTTCATATATAACACTACTTGTCCACTCTTTATCTATTCTTTCTTGTGTTTTGCGGGTACGGCTCAGTGTAATTTACCTCTGTCTATCGTGCATCCTTCCCTCCTGCTCCCACTGCCACACCCACGCCCACACCAGCAGACTGTGCCGTTCCCAAAACACACGCGCGCTATTTACAGACCACCCAAGCCTAGTTTTACCATCATCATCATCACCAACATCATCATTTTCATCATCACTATCATAATCATCACCATCATCATCATCAACATCATCATCATTATTATTATCATCATCAACATCACCATCATCATCATCATCACCAGCATCATCATCAACATCATTAATATTATCATCACCATCATCATCACCACTACCATCACCATCATCATCATTATCATCATCATCTGTTCTTCCCACCACCACCACCACTACCACCACCATCATCATCATTATTATCATCATCATCATCATCATCATCACCACCATCACCACCATCACCACACACTCCCCTATCTACCCTCAACCTGTACCATCCACTCACCAGATCAGAGTAAAGTAACCCATTTTTATTCCTTATGGCATCCGTGGCGCCCTTCTCAACCAACAACTCCACTGCCCCGCTCTGCCCCCAGCGTGCGGCAACGTGGAGGGGAGTGTTGCCCCCTTCATCTACAGCGTCTAGCCTCGCCCCCCTTCCTGTGAGGACCGTGATCACGTCCTCGGCTCCTTCCCTCGAGGCTTCGTGGAGTGGGGTGACTGCGTGCTTGTCCTGTGGAGGGCGAGGTTTGGAGAGTGAGGTTTGGAGGGTGAGGTTTAGAGGGCGAGGTTTGGAGAGTGAGGTTGGAGGGTGAGGTTTGGAGGGTGAGGTTTGGAGGGCGAGGTTTGGAGGGCGAGGTTTGGAGGGCGAGGTTTGGAGGGCGAGGTTTGGAGGGTGAGGTTTGGAGGGTGAGGGTTTGAGAGAGAGAGAGAGAGAGAGAGAGAATGGAATGGTTAGATATATAGAAAGATAAATAGATAGATGAATGAATGGATTGATAGATGGATAGACAGACAGGTAGGTAGGTAGGCAGAGAGAGAGAGAGAGAGAGAGAGAGAGAGATTGGGATTAATTGTTTACAGAAATTCACCCGTAATAACAATAAATCTGGCTCTAAAACGGTGGTGGCTGCTACCATCCACTCACTTGATGTAGTGCTGCCTACCTATTCCTTCGGGGACTTCGGAGTGACAAGCCTAATGATTGTCCGTAACCCAGGATGGCCTAGCAAGGGAGATTATTTGCCTGCAGTTGGTGGGTCTGCTCGACCAGATAGAAGGGGTTATTCTTCTCTCTCTCTCTCTCTCTCTCTCTCTCATTGTTATCATTTCTCGTCTCACCTACATTCCTCTCTCTCTCTCTCTCTCTCTCTCTCTCTCTCTCTCTCTCTCTCTCTCTCTCTCTCTCTCTCTCTCTCAGCTCACCTCCACGTTAACAGAAGCGCCCTTAACTAACAGAACCTTAACTACTTTCTCTCTCTCTCTCTCTTTCTCTCTCCCTCAGCTCACCTCCACGTTAACCAAAGCTCCCTTATCCAGTAGAGCTTTCACCACGAAGAGGTGGCCCCAGTAAGCAGCGTGGTGGAGCGGCGTCTTGCCCGAGGCGTCTGTGATATTGGGGTCCCCTCCGGCTTCCAAAAGGGCGTCTGTTATCAGCATTTCGCCCTTAAGGGAGATGAGAATAAGGGTGAAAATAGGATGGCTTAATAGAGGGGAGATATGAAGGGTAGAACAGAAAATTCGACCTTATGATACCTAGTGATAAGGTTGAGAATAGAGTTGCAATGGAAAGAGTGGTTTTTAAAAGGCAATTATCAGTATTTTCGTCCTTACGGTAGATACGAATAAGGGTCTGAATGAGGTATCTTATCAGGGGGTAGATTTGAAGGGTAGAACAGAAAATCGACCTTATGATACCTGGTGATAAGGTCGAAAATGAAGTCAAATTTTAAAAGGCTATTATCAGTATTCTCGCCCTTGTGGTAGATAAGAATAAGGGTGAAAATAGGGAAGTTTAGCAGAGGGTAGTAAAACAGAAAAATAAACCTTATGATACAGTTCTCACTTTCCATTTCTCTCTCTCTCTCAAATCATCTACCTTCAGCCAGTAACGGAAAAAAATACAAACACACACACACTTCTCCCTCCCCTCTCTCCCTCCCTCCCTCTCTCTCTCTCTCTCTCTCTCTCTCTCTCTCCCTCTCTCTCTCTCTCACCTTGAAAGCGGAGTGGCACAGGACGGGAAAATCATAGGCGTCTTTTGAATTCGGGTCGCCTTTTGCCTTGAGCAGACTGACTACGTAACTAACATTGCCATCGTGTACTGCCTTAACCAGGAATTCGTTGACCTGGAAGAGAATAGCAGAGTTAGAAGGGCTATTGATCTATCTATCCGTCTATCTGTTTGTCTATCCGTCTGTCTATCTATCTGTTTATACGTCCATATGTCTATCTATCTCTCCATATCAGTGTATTTAACTTTTCCTATCTAATATTTCCATTCGTTGACCTAGAAGAGGAGAGTTAGAAGGGCTATTTATCTATCTGTCTGTCTATCTATCTATCAGTCAATATATTTACCCATCCATCTGTCCATCCATCCATCCATCTATCATCCATCAACCTATCTATCTATCTTTCTACCTATCTATCTGCCTATCCAACTATCCATCTATCTATCTCTGTCTATCCATCCATCCATCTATCTATCTGTCTGTCAATCCATCCATCCATCTCTATCTATCCATCTATCCATCCATCCATCTATCTATCTGTCTGTTAATCCATCCATCCATCCATCCATCATCCATCCATCTATCTATCCATCCATCCATCCATCTATCCATCCATCCATCCATCTATCTATCCATCCATCCATCTATCCATCCATCCATCTATCTATCCATCTATCTATCACTCACCAAATGCGTAAACAGCTGTCCTTCCTTATTGGGCAGGGCAGTATCACACCCTCGATCAAGGAGCAAGTTGACGATGCTTGGGTGTCCTCCTTCGATGCTCGAGTGTAAGGGGGTATTTCCTCGAAGGTCCTGGAGGGGGAGCAGAAGAGGACGTCAGTAGAAGCCTAAAACTACTCCTGGTCTACCTCTACCACCTAAAACCTACTCCTGTCTTACCTCTACCACCTATAAGGTACTCCTGTCTACCTCTACCACCTACAACATACTCCTCTACCTCTACCACCTATAAGCTACTCCTGGCCTACCTCTACCACCTATAAGCTACTCCTGTCTACCTCTACCACCTATAATATATTCCTGGTCTACCTCTACCACCTATAATATACTCCTGGTCTACCTCTACCACCTATAATATACTCCTGGTCTACCTCTACCACCTATAACCTACTCCTGCCTTACCTCTACCACCTATAACCTACTCCTGGTCTACCTCTACCACCTATAACCTACTCCTGGTCTACCTCTACTACCTATAAGCTACTCCTGCCTTACCTCTACCACCTCTACCTACTCCTGGTCTACCTCTACCACCTATAAGCTACTCCTGGTCTACCTCTACCACCAATAACCTACTCCTGGTCTACCTCTACCACCTATAAGCCACTCCTGGTCTACCTCTACCACCAATAACCTGCTCCTGGTCTACCTCTACCACGTATAAGCCACTCCTTGTCTACCTCTACCACCCCAACTTGGCCAAAAAATTTCTTAATCATATTTTTTGTTTTTTTCTCTCTCTCTCTCTCTCTCTCTCTCTCTCTCTATATATATATATATATATATATATATATATATATATATATATTTTTAGCTTAACTTGGCCCAAAATTTCGAGTTAATATTCTTTATATATATATATATATATATATATATATATATATATATATATATATATATATATATATATATATATATATATATAGTGTTACTGAAGTCCTATATTCTACTCCTGGTCTACCTCTACCACTTGAACTTGGTCAAAATATTCTCTTTCAATAGTTTTTCTTTTTTTTACTTTAATTTTCTCACATTTTGGTCTATTTTCTTCATTTTCTCCCTCAGTAGAAGAAGAAGAATCCTATAATCTACTCCTGGTCTACCTCTACCACCTTAACTTGGCCAAATATTTCTTTCTAATAAATTTATCTTCTTTCATCTTTAATTTGGTACAGATTTTCGTCCAATTTTCTTTCTTTTTTAGAGTTAGCAAAAATCTATAACCTACTCCTAGTTTACCTCTATCACTTATACTTGGCTCAAAATTCCGTTCCAATAGATATATATATTTTTTACTATAAAGTGCCCCTGATTTTCGTCCTCTTGTTGTTGTCATTTTTTTTCATTGTTCAAGGGTAGAGAAAGACAATGCCACAACCCTACCTCCTGTCCATAGCACTTCTTCGTGACTAGCATCGTATTCTGTTAAAATCCACATCCCTTCCATAGCACTTCTTCGTGACTAGCATCGTATTCTAATGTTAAACCCACATACTTTCCATAGCGCTTCTTCGTGACTAGCACAGCATTCTAACATTAATTTCTCACCTGATCTAACTCACCTTGATCTAATTAGACCTTACATCCCTTCCATAGCACTTCTTCGTGACTAGCACCTATTCTAAAGTTAATACCTCACCTGATCTAACTCACCTAGCCCTAATTAGACCTCACCTGCGCATTGATGTCCGCGCCGCTGTCTAAAAGGAGTTCGGCGATGCGCAGGTGGCCGTGGGCGCATGCGGTGTGCAGCGGAGTGGTCCTGTTGCTGTCAGTTGCATTGACGTTGGCGCCTCTGCAAGACAGGAAGAGGAATTTGCAACACTGATGAAATTGCATGTATTACTCTTAAAGTTTTTGCTGTCTATTTACCTGTCTATCTATCTATCTGTCTACCTATCTGTGTCTATCTATCTGCCTGTCTATCTATGTCAATCCATCTGTCTGTCTGTCTATCTGTCTATCTATCTGTCTATCTGTTGCAGTCGCGTTGGCGCCTCTGCAAGAAAGGAAGAGGAATTTGCAACACTGATGAAGTTGCATGCATTTTTCTTTAAGTTTTTTGCTATCTGTCTGTCTATCTGTTTATCTATCTCGCTATATGTCTATCTATCTATCTCTGTCTATCTATCACTCTATCTATTTATGAATGAATAACTCAGTCTATTTAATTATATATGACCTTATGCAGTATATGACTATCTATCCGTCTGTCTATCTAAACAGCTATCTGTCTATATATCTATCCATCCATTCACCCATACAGCTGTCTATATATATCTCTCTCTCTCTATTCATCCATCCATCCATCCACCCATCTCTCTCTCTCTCTCTCTCAACTAATAATGGCAATCTGAACACAATCACCGCATATTCAGTCTCTCTCTCTCTCTCTCTCTCTCTCTCTCTCTCTCTCTCTCTCTCTCTCTCTCTCTCTCTCTCTCTCTCTCTCACCTCTCCACCAGCAGAGATACGATATTGAGATGGCCTCTTGCACAGGCGTGGTGCAAGACAGACCAGTGTAGATTCCCCTTCGTGTCTGGACTCAACCCCCAGTCCAACCACTGCACCAAGACCTCTGCGTCACCTGTCTCTATCGTAGGCATGAGCTGTTGTCCCACCTGCAGAAAGAAAGAGAGAAAGTGAGAAAATAAGAGAGAGAGGCAGGGAAAGAAAGGAACCATCATCATCAATCATCATCATTATTATTATCATCACACTTTTGCACTAACACCTCTGCGTCTCCTGTCTCTATCATAGGCATGAGCTGTTGTCCTACCTGCAGAAAGAAAGAGAGAAAGTGAGAAAATAAGTGAGAGAGGCAGGGATAGAGAGGAACCATCATCATCATCATCATCAGTCATCATTATTATTATTATTATTAAACTTTTGCACTAACACCTCTGCATCCCCCGTCTACAGAGAGAGAGAGAGAGAGAGAGAGAGAGACTCAATCTGTACACGACCTGAAGAAGTGTTGATTGATAGACAGAGCGACAGACTGATAGATAAATAGATAGACAGAATTATTGACTGACTGACTGATTAAGAGAGAGAGAGAGAGAGAGAGAGAGAGAGACAGAGAGAGAGACAGAGACAGAGACAGACAGACAGACAGACAGAGACAGAGACAGACAGACAGACAGACACACACACACACACACACACACACACACACACACACACACACACACACAGGGGAAACTCACCAACTGAAGGAAGTGCTGGTTTTTCCTGTTAGTCTTCGTCTTGTCCGCCTTCTTATCAATGAGCAGCTTCACGACGGACGTGTGGAACCCCCTGGCAGCCTCGTGAAGGGGGGTGTTGCCCTGCTTGTCCTGAGGGAAGAGTGAGGGGAAACTGTAGTGAAAATGAGGGGGAAGTGAGGGGAAAATGATGGGAAAATGAGGGGAAATGAGGGAAAATGAAGGGGAGATGAGGGGAAATGAAGGGGAAACTGTAGTGAAAATGAGGGTAAAATGAGGGGAAAGTGAGGGGGAACTGTAGTGGAAATGAGGGGAAAATGAGGAAAAATGAAGGGGAGATGAGAGGAAATTGAGAGGAAAATGAAGGGAAAATGAGGGGAAATTATGGTGAAAATGAGGGGGATGAGGGGGAACTGTAGTGAAAGTGAGGGGAAAATGAGGGGAGATTGTAGTGAAAATGAGGGGGAAGTGAGGGGGAACTGTAGTGAAAATGAGGGTCAACTGTATTGAAAATGAGGGGGAAATGATGGGGAACTGTAGTGAAAATGAGGGGAAAATGAAGGGAAATGAGGGGAAAATGAAGGGAAAAGAGGGGAAAATGAGGGGGAAATGAAAGGAAAATGAAGGGAAAATGAAGGGAAAATGAGGGGGAAATGAAGGGGAAAATGAAGGGAAAATGAAGGGAAAATGAAGGGGAAATGAAGGGAAAATGAAGGGAAAATGAGGGGAAAATGAAGGGAAAATGAAGGGAAAATGAGGGGGAAATGAAGGGAAAATGAAGGGAAAATGAGGGGGAAATGAAGGGAAAATGAAGGGAAAATGAGGGGAAAATGAAGGAAAAATGAAGGGGAAATGAGGGGAAAATGAAGGGGAAATGAAGGGAAATGAGGGGAAAATGAAGGGAAATGAAGGGAAAATGAAGGGAAGAGGGGAAAATGAAGGGAAAATGAGGGGGAAATGAAGGGAAAATGAGGGGGAAATGAAGGGGAAATGAGGGAAAATGAGGGGAAAATGAAGGGGAAATGAAGGGAAAAATGAAGGGGAAATGAAGGGAAAAATGAAGGGAAAAATGAAGGGGAAATGAAGGGGAAATGATGAGAAAATGAAGGGGAAATGAGGGGAAAATGAAGGGGAAATGAAGGGGAAATGATGGGAAAATGAAGGGGAAATGAAGGGAAATGAAGGGGAAATGAAGGGGAAAATGAAGGGAAAATGAAGGGAAATGAAGGGAAATGAAGGGAAAATGAAGGGAAATGAAGGGAAAATGAAGGGAAATGAAGGGAAAATGAAGGGAAATGAAGGGAAAATGAAGGGAAAATGAGGGGAAAATGAAGGGAAATGAAGGGAAATGAAGGGAAAATGAAGGGAAAATGAAGGGAAAATGAGGGGGAAATGAGGGGGAAATGAAGGGAAAATGAAAGGAAAATGAAGGGAAAATGAAGGGAAAATGAAGGGAAATGAAGGGAAAATGAAGGGAAATGAAGGGAAAATGAAGGGAAAATGAAGGGAAATGAAGGGAAAATGAAGGGAAATGAAGGGAAAATGAAAGGAAAATGAAGGGAAAATGAAGGGAAAATGAAGGGAAAATGAAGGGAAACTGAGGGGGAAATGAGGGGGAAATGAAGGGAAAATTCTCTCTCTCTCTCTTATAAACCCCTCGTGTCGTAATCCTTCGAATTTTTGTTATTATTATTATTATTATTATTATTATTATCATTATTATTTTTATTATTACTCTTGTTTATGTTGTTGTTGTTATTGTTGTTATTGTTCTCAGGGATTAAACAAACAAGATCCCGGGCAAATGTCCAGCTGATGTAGCGCCAGAAAGTAAAATTAATTGTGTGAGAGAGAGAGAGAGAGAGAGAGAGAGAAATAGAACTAGCGTAATCAATACAGGTAAAGTGGCTCACCTGTGCGTTTATGTAAGCGTTTTTCTTCAATAGTAATTCCGCGATTGTCTTGTAGCCGTGTGTACATGCACGGTGGAGAGGCGTACACATGTCGGTTGTACATGAGTTGGCCTGTGTACGTAAAAAAAATAGTGGGTTAGATAAGGTACACACATGCATACTTACGTACATACATACATACGTACATACACTTACATACATGCATACACTTACACACATATATACATACATACACTTACATAATATACACATACATACATACATACACGACATACATATATACATACATACATATATACGTACACACATACATACACGTATATACATACATACATACATACACACATAAGCTCCCTTTCTCAAACGCACAGATAAAAATAGTAACATTCGTCATTTCCTGTGCCACCCCCTCTCTCTCTCTCTCTCTCTCTCTCTCTCTCTCACACACACACACACACACACACACCTCTAAACACACACACACACACACACACACACACAAAACTCACATCCACCCATCACCCTCACTCAATCCATCCATCCAATCTCTCTCTCTCTCTCTCTCTATCTATCTATCCCTCCATCTATCTATCCATCTACCACTCACCGAAGCCCCAGCGTCGAGTAGCACCTCCACCACGGCCTCCTGTCCCTCCACACACGCCAAATGCAACAAGTTCCATCCTAAGTGATTTCTTGTGTTCGGGTCGCCTCCGTTGTGAAGGTAGACGAGCATACCAACTTTGTCCCCTTTCCGGATCATATTTATCACCTCCGTCGTGTCCTGGAAGGGGAAGGACACGTTGCTTAGCCTGCAGGACACGTAGGTAGGTAGGGAAGTAGGTAGGTGGGTAAGTAAGTAGGTAGGAAGATGGATAGGTAGATTAACATACCAACTTTGTCCCCTTTCCGGATCATATTTATCACCTCCGTCGTGTCCTGCAAGGGGGAAGGACACATTGCTTAGCCTGCAGGACACGTAGGTAGGTAGGGAAGTAGGTAGGTAGGTAGGTAGGTAGGTAGGTAAGTAGGTAGGAAAAGTGGAAGGTGTGTCTTTTTAGTTAGTATTAGTGTTATTCCTTCCCTTCCCCTCCCCTCTCTCTCTCTCTCTCTCTCTCTCTCTCTCTCCCCTCCCGCTCAATCCTGCTCTGGGAAGGTGAGGCGGACCCGACAGGTAAACAAGGTAGTATAATTAGACAGGTGAGAGAGAGAGAGAGAGAGAAAAAAAATAGATTGAAAGACAAATAGACAGACAGATAGATAGAAAAAATATACACCTTAGTCATCTCTCCTCTACTTTCACCTTTTTTCAATCCAAGAAAGAAGGAACCCAAGGCCAGGAGCCCGCAAATTGTTCCCTCCAAGAAAAAACAAGAACAAGATAACAGCCAAATTCAAGATGCGTTCACTTCGAGATGCCTGGACACACTGCGTTTGAAAGACTGGAGGTCATAGGCAGTAGGAAATACAGACAGAGGGAGACAGTTCCAGAGTTGACCTGCTGCATACCTGAAGGACTGGGAGTAGCGGTTGATTTTTGCATTAGAAAGTAGGATAGAATGTCCTTTTGTTGACAGCTTCTTATAAAATGCTTCAGAGAGTGCATACCCCTTTAAGGAATATTTATATACCCAGGCAGCTCCACCGCCCCTTCAAATCAGTGCCACCAGGTGAAGGCGTCTCTCTCCAGGTAACCCCCAGGTGTTAATTAAGAGATATTTCTAGGTATTTCCTGAATCATTTCCGGGGGGATTTCCCAGGGAGATTGTGTGGCCAGGTGGGACAGGTGCCAGCCCCGTGTGTGTGT
>NC_136955.1:1657500-1662500 GCF_032717465.1 Coenobita brevimanus | reverse complement strand
ATACTGTGACTTGAGTGAGGATGAGGTGAGGATAGTGTGGCTAGAGTGAGGATAGGATGAGGATAGGACAGGGTGAGGATAGTGAGGATAGGGTGTGGATAGTGAGGATAGGGTGAGGATAGTGAGGATAGGGTGAGGATAGTGAGGATATGGTGTGGATAGGGTGAGGATAGGGTGGCTAGTGTCGTAAGAATGGCGGACACTGGATATTTTTGGCCAACCAGAGTGAAGCTGGCTCTATCCCAACTCTCTCTCTCTCTCTCTCTCTCTCTCTCTCTCACCTATTTTTTTCTCCGTCTCTCCTTGATCATTTCCTCTCCACCCTCTCTCTCTCTCTCTCTCTCTCTCTCTCACACACACACACACACACATACACCCACATAACCACCCTCTCAGTCACCCCCCCCCCGCCACACCCACACCATCATCCTCTCACTTCCACACCCTCTCCCACATACCCCCCCTCCACACCCACTACTAAATTATTCTCAGTCCCACACCCACACCTTTCACTGCAGTCCACCCACACACACCCACACACATCCCAAATCCACACCTATACCCACACCCACCCATCAATACACACCCTCACACCTCCACCCCACCCTTCTCACACCCACACGCCCCTACACCCCCTGACACATCCACACCCATATCCACACCCCCACACCTCAAAACCCACCCCTACACACCCACACTCAAACCCAAACCCACACCCTGTCCCCTTTTCACACCCACATCTGCATCCACTACCCCTACCCACCAACACACATCCCTACCCTTCTCACCCCCACACACCCACACACCCCTACACCCCCTCACACCCACACCCTCACCTCATTTGTATACCTAACCCAGATACCTCAAGGTTGCTCCATCTTACACTCTAAACACAGGCTTAATTGAGCACAGTTTACGTCACAAGGAAATGTTTGAACTAGGTGTCACGGATATGCCACTCATTTCACTATCATTTCGTGGTCCCCGTGTCATTTCCTGTCATTTCCCTATCGTCCCGTGGTTCCCTGCTTCATTTCCACCCACTTCACTATCATTCCGTGGTCCCTGCTTCATTTCCACCCACTTCACTATCATTCCGTGGTCCCTGCTTCATTTCCACCCACTTCACTATCATTCCGTGGTCCCTGCTTCATTTCCACCCACCTCACTATCATTCCGTGGTTCCTGCTTCATGTCCACCCACTCCTCTTATCATTCCGTGGTTCCTGTACATATAAAACACTAAGCCTGCGTCATGAGGCAAAAGTCTGTCGTAAATTCACAGGAGTGAGTCACAATTCCTTACTGTACGTTCGACCTAACCTAAGTATAGTTAAAGACACCTCCCGAGTTGGTATAGCGCTTAGGACGCGGCTGTGATTCAATAATAACGGTAACATGACCACCACACCACCACAACAAATTCACCACCGTCAACCAAGACGTTTTCGTGACGGGAAGGATGTGCTTAATGAGCTAAGTGATGCAGAACTGGTAAAGAGAATCCGCCTGGACCACGCAGGCAAAATAATTGTGACAGATTTGGTGCGGGAGACAAGACCAGCGGCAGGACACAAGGCTCTCACGCCAAAAATGGAAGTTATTTTAACGCTGCGTTACCTTGCAGCTGGGAAAAATGCAACTCTATAGTGGTGACGATCACTTGTGCGTTTCTCTATCATACTGTTTCAGTTCTCCTTCTTCTTAGGCTGAGGGGTAGAGAATACTGCTGGGGTCCTCCATGCTGCTGGTGGCGGTGGTGGTGTTTGTTTACATGATGGTCAACATGTCCTCGTCCACAGTAAGACAAATTGGTAAATTAATAATTCCTAAAACTTGACAATAATCAGTTGACCCTTCGCCGAAAACGTTTAAGAAAAATATCACAGTAATTATGAATTTTTTTGTTACGTCTTTTCTCTACTTTTTTCTTTTCTTCAATCATCGAAATTCGCAAGTGCTACATATATAGCAAACCGCCATCTCAGCAGCTTATGATTTCGACCTAAGAAAGTCTCGAATTTGTTATACTCCTTAAGTCTCACATTTCTGACTTTCACCTAACTATGATGTGGGTTTTATAAGTACGGCGCCTGGTGTCCACCTACTACACTACCTTCACGGCTTTCCTGTGTCATTCCCACCCATTTCTCTACCATTCCCTGTTCCCTGTTTCATTCTGGCACGTTTCAGATTATCATTATTACTTTTTTGAGTCAGGGAGAGGCATTTTGTATCGGCAGAGTTAGACACAGATTTCAAGAAGTATTTTTGAATTTGACAGAGGCAGTGCGGGTGACTATATATATTTTTTGCTTCTCCCAACTCGGTTTTATGGATCTGTAGTCGATCTGTCATCACCTGAGGGAACTGGGTCACTGCTGCAACGTGAATTCGAAGGCGTGGGTACGTGAAATATGACGATACGTGGTTAGGAGGGGGAAATAATATCAAAGACTCCAATCTGACTACACCTGGCCATCACCTGAGTCAAGAGGGGCTATGGATCTTTGTCAGGTAGTAGTAGTAGTAGTAATAGCAGTAGTAGGAGTGGTAGCAGCAGTAGTAGTAGTAGTAGTAGTAGTTTTATGCAACGAAGAAGGAACCTAAGGCCAGAAGCCCTCAAGGTCGTTCCCTTCAAGAAAAAAAAAAATCAAGATCCGTTCAATTAGAGTAGTAGTAGTAGTAGTAGTAGTAGCCCCAGGTTCATCTAAACGTGAACCCAGTGGACTGCAGGCTGAAGTTGCCCTCTCCTGCAGTCCACCATGGTCCTTTCAGGGGATAGGGAGGGAGTTGAGGGACGTTTGTATAACCAGGCAGCTCCACCGACCAGTTATATCAGTGCCACCACGTGAAGGCCTATGTATGTGTATGTATGTATGTATGTGTGTGTGTATAACCAGGCAGCTCCACTGACCAGTTATATTAGTGCCACCACGTGAAGGCCTATGTATGTGTGTGTATGTATGTATGAGTATGTATAACCAAGCAGCTCCACCGACCAGTTATATCAGTGCCACCACGTGAAGGCCTATGTGTGTGTATGTATGTATGTGTGTATAACCAGGCAGCTCCACCGACCAGTTATTTCAGTGCCACCACGTGAAGGCCTATGTATGTGTGTGTGTGTGTGTGTGTGTGTGTGTGTGTGTGTGTGTATAACCAGGCAGCTCCACCGACCAGTTATATCAGTGCCACCACGTGAAGGCAGCCCTCTCCAGCAGCCAAGATGAAATAAACACACTATAGACGGCTCAGGTAAAGGTCCTGTGTTACGCCATAAAGGATGTCAATATAGGAAAGTGTGAGTGAGGGAGGTGTAGAGTTGGTGGAGGGAGAGAGAGAGAGACAGATGGAGAACAGAAAGGAGGAAGGGAGGGAAAGAAGGAGGAAGGAAGGAAGGAGGGAATTAGGGAGGGAAGGGAAGAGAAGTAGGAAGGAATACATGAAGGAAGGAAGGATGAAGAATGGAAGTGTGAGAGGAGGGTGGGAAAGAGGGAGGGAGGAAGGGAGAGAAAGAAAGAAGAGGGAGGAAGGGAGGAAGAAAGGAAGAAGGAAGGAGGGAAGAAAGGAAGGAAGGAAGGAATTAGGGAGCAAGGGAGAAAGAATAGAAGCAGGAAGGGAATAAGTGAAGGAAGGAAGGATGGAAAATGAAAGGAAGGAAGGAGAGAAGGAAGGAGGGAGGGAAGGAAGGGAAGAAGGAGAAAAGGAAGGAAGGAGGGAGGAAGGAGAGACGGAAGGAGGGAGGGAGGAAGAGAGGAGAAAAGAAGTAGGAAGGAAGGAAGGAGGGAAGGAAGGAAGGAATACAAGAAGAGAGGAAAGAAGGAAGGAGGAAAAGAACATAGAGAGAGAGGGACAGAGACAGAGACAGAGAGAGAGATGGAATTCTGTCCTCGATGGAAGAATGCAAGGTGTTGGTTACTTAATATATCTTTCTTGGCAGTGTGTGTGTGTGTGTGTGTGTGTGTGTGTGTGTGTGTGTGTGTGTGTGTGTGTGTGTGTGTGTGTGTGAGGGGGAGTAATTGAGTACGTGTCTGTGTAGGTGTGTGTGTGAGAGAATGAGTGAGTTACTGTGTGTGTGTGTGTGTGTGTGTGTGTGTGTGTGTGTGTGTGTGTGTGTGTGTGTGTGTGTGTGTGTGTGTCAGGGAGGAAATGAGTGGGAGCGCAAGTGAGTGAGTTACTGTGTGTGTGTGTGTGTGTGTGTGTGTGTGTGTGTGTGTGTGTGTGTGTGTGTGTGTGTGAGGGGGAGTAATTGAGTACGTGTCTGTGTAGGTGTGTGTGTGAGAGAATGAGTGAGGTTACTGTGTGTGTGTGTGTGTGTGTGTGTGTGTGTGTGTGTGTGTGTGTGTGTGTGTGTGTGTGTGTGTGTGTGTCAGGGAGGAAATGAGTGGGAGCGCAAGTGAGTGAGTTACTGTGTGTGTGTGTGTGTGTGTGTGTGTGTGTGTGTGTGTGTGTGTGTGTGTATGTGTGTGTGTGTGTGAGGGGGAGTAATTGAGTACGTGTCTGTGTAGGTGTGTGTGTGAGAGAATGAGTGAGGTTACTGTGTGTGTGTGTGTGTGTGTGTGTGTGTGTGTGTGTGTGTGTGTGTGTGTGTGTGTCAGGGAGGAAATGAGTGGGAGCGCAAGTGAGTGAGTTACTGTGTGTGTGTGTGTGTGTGTGTGTGTGTGTGTGTGTGTGTGTGTGTGTCAGGGTGGTTATGAGTGGGAGCGCAAGTGAGTGAGTTACTGTGTGTGTGTGTGTGTGTGTGTGTGTGTGTGTGTGAGGGGGAGTAATTGAGTACGTGTCTGTGTAGGTGTGTGTGTGAGAGAATGAGTGAGGTTACTGTGTGTGTGTGTGTGTGTGTGTGTGTGTGTGTGTGTCAGGGAGGAAATGAGTGGGAGCGCGAGTGAGTGAGTTACTGTGTGTGTGTGTGTGTGTGTGTGTGTGTGTGTGTGTGTGTGTGTGTGTGTGTGTGTGTGAGGGGGAGTAATTGAGTACGTGTCTGTGTAGGTGTGTGTGTG
>NC_136955.1:1645000-1652500 GCF_032717465.1 Coenobita brevimanus | reverse complement strand
AACCAGGGCACGTGAGGGAGGGTGCACGGCAATTTGACCCTGATTGCACGTGAGGAAGGGCACGTGAGGTAAGGCAGGTGAGGAAGGGCACGTGAGGAAGGGCACGTGAGGAAAGGCACGTGAGGAAGGGCACGTGAGGACAAGCTATTGCACTAAAATACACCAATGTTGTAATGCACGTATAGCCAGATTGAAGCACGCCAAAGCACGATTGATTACAGTTCTCCAGTGCACGTAAGCTGGGTATAACACGGCACGTACATCAGGGCACGTGTAGTAGGGCACGTGAGGACAAAGTTGGCCCACTTCTTTGGGTAGGAAAGTGGGAATGAAAGAAAGCACGTAAGAGGGAGCCAGGCTGAGTTAATGCACGGAAGAACTGACTGGGGACGTGCAGGAGGGGGCACGTACACCAGGGCACGTGTGGCAGGGCACGGGAGGACAAAGGAAGTCGCTCAAATACATCAGAATTAGATTGGCACAAGGCACGTAAGAGAGAGGTTGAAAGCACGTGAGGATTGATTGGTAGGGATGGAAGGGACTGTAATGCACGTAAGACTGGGGTGAAATCAGGGCACGAGGGCACGTATATGGGAGAACGAGGGCACGTATTTAGAGCACGGGGGCACGGAAATCAGTGCACGGGAGAGACAGGGATGATAGTGAGAAATGATTTTGTAATGCACGTAAAGCTAGGATGAAACCGAGGCACGGAAGCACGTATATGAGACCACAAAGGCACGTATTTAGAGCACGGGGGCACGGAAATCAGTGCACGGGAGGCAGGACAGTGAGAGAGAAGAGAGAGACGACACCGGGAGGCACGGGAGGTATCAAGAGACTGAGAGAGAGAGAGAATACCCACTGGCAGCCTCCCCGTTTGTTTATATATAGATCACACCACTACACCAGCACCATACCAGCTACACCACTACACCAGCTACACCACTACAGCAGCACCATACCAGCTACACCACTACACCACCACCATACCAGCTACACCACTACACCACCACCATACCAGCTACACCACTACACCACCACCATACCAGCTACACCACTACACCACCACCATACCAGCTACACCACTACACCACCACCATACCAGCTACACCACTACACCACCACCATACCAGCTACACCACCACCATACCAGCTACACCACTACACCACCACCATACCAGCTACACCACTACACCACCACCATACCAGCTATACCACTACACCACCACCATACCAGCTACACCACCACCATACCAGCTACATCACTACACCACTACACCACCACCATACCAGCTACACCACTACACCAGCACCATACCAGCTACACCACTACACCACCACCATACCAGCTACACCACTACACCACCACCATACCAGCTACACCACTACACCACCACCATACCAGCTACACCACTACACCACCACCATACCAGCTACACCACTACACCACCACCATACCAGCTACACCACTACACCACCACCATACCAGCTACACCACTACACCACCACCATACCAGCTACACCACTACACCACCACCATACCAGCTACACCACTACACCACCACCATACCAGCTACACCACTACACCACCACCATACCAGCTACACCACTACACCACCACCATACCAGCTACACCACTACACCACCACCATACCAGCTACACCACTACACCACCACCATACCAGCTACACCACTACACCACCACCATACCAGCTACACCACTACACCACCACCATACCAGCTACACCACTACACCACCACCATACCAGCTACACCACTACACCACCACCATACCAGCTACACCAGCACCATACCAGCTACACCACTACACCAGCTACACCACTACACCACCACCATACCAGCTACACCACTACACCACCACCATACCAGCTACACCACTACACCACCACCATACCAGCTACACCACTACACCACCACCATACCAGCTACACCACTACACCACCACCAGCTACACCACTACACCACCACCATACCAGCTACACCACTACACCACTACCATACCAGCTACACCACCACCATACCAGCTACACCACTACACCACCACCATACCAGCACCACCACTACACCACCACCATACCAGCTACACCACTACACCACTACCATACCAGCTACACCACCACCATACCAGCTACACCACTACACCACCACCATACCAGCTACACCACTACACCACCACCATACCAGCTACACCACTACACCACCACCATACCAGCTACACCACTACACCACCACCATACCAGCTACACCACCACCATACCAGCTACACCACTACATCACCACCATACCAGCTTCACCACTACACCACCACCATACCAGCTACACCACTACACCACTACACCACTACCATACCAGCTACACCACCACCATACCAGCTACACCACTACACCACCACCATACCAGCTACACCACTACACCACCACCATACCAGCTACACCACTACATCACCACCATACCAGCTACACCACTACACCACCACCATACCAGCTACACCACTACACCACCACCATACCAGCTACACCACTACACCACCACCATACCAGCTACACCACTACATCACCACCATACCAGCTACACCACTACACCACCACCATACCAGCTACACCACTACACCACCACCATACCAGCTACACCACTACACCACCACCATACCAGCTACACCACTACACCACCACCATACCAGCTACACCACTACACCACCACCATACCAGCTACACCACTACACCACCACCATACCAGCTACACCACTACACCACCACCATACCAGCTACACCACCACCATACCAGCTACACCACTACACCACCACCATACCAGCTTCACCACTACACCACCACCATACCAGCTACACCACTACACCACCACCATACCAGCTACACCACCACACCACCACCATACCAGCTACACCACCACCATACCAGCTACACCACCACCATACCAGCTACACCACTACACCACCACCATACCAGCTACACCACTACACCACCACCATACCAGCTACACCACCACACCACCACCATACCAGCTACACCACTACACCAGCACCATACCAGCTACACCACTACACCACCACCATACCAGCTACACCACTACACCAGCTACACCACTACACCACCACCATACCAGCTTCACCACTACACCAGCTACACCACTACACCACCACCATACCAGCTTCACCACTACACCACCACCATACCAGCTACACCACCACCATACCAGCTACACCACCACCATACCAGCTACACCACTACACCACCACCATACCAGCTACACCACCACCATACCAGCTACACCACTACACCACCACCATACCAGCTACACCACCACCATACCAGCTACACCACTACACCACCACCATACCAGCTACACCACCACCATACCAGCTACACCACTACACCACCACCATACCAGCTACACCACTACACCACCACCATACCAGCTACACCACTACACCACCACCATACCAGCTACACCACCACCATACCAGCTACACCACTACACCACCACCATACCAGCTACACCACTACACCACCACCATACCAGCTACACCACTACACCACCACCATACCAGCTACACCACTACACCACCACCATACCAGCTACATCACCACCACCACACCACACCACACCATCTAATACCACATCCTTCCACACCACAACCACACATCCTTCTTCCACCACACCACACCACACCATCTAATACCACATCCTTCCACACCACAACCACAACCACACATCCTTATTCCACCACACCACACCACACCATTTAATACCACATCCTTCCACACCACAACCGCAACCACACATCCATATTCTACCACACCACACCACACCACATTCTCTCTCTCTCCATCACCAACCCTACATTACACATTGATGATAGCACAATTATTTTTTTTAATATATTTTTTTTATTTTTGAGAGGAAAATTAAAACACAAGATGGCCATATATTTATCTGAAAATTCTAAATATATATATATAATTTTTTCTGATATTTATTTCGTATTATTAAATTCTGTTATACTAATTTTGGGTCTGGTGTGTGTGTGTGTGTGTGTGTGTGTGTGTGTGTGTGTGTGTGTGTGTGTGTGTGAGAGAGAGAGACAGAGAGAGAGAGAGAGGTTTTGTGTGTGTGTGTGTGTGTGTGTGTGAGAGAGAGAGAGAGAGACAGACAGACAGCAATATCATCATAAGTGTGACAAGCCTGGAGATATTTATCAGTGTGAGGCACCAGTCATACTAGTGTGAGTCTTGAGGCCTACACACCAGCGACTCAGCCAAAAAAATGATGCTAGAGATCGAGTAGCCCATGAGGAGTATGAAGAACACACCCTGGGAAGGAAAATTAGGTAGGGTTAGTATTAGGGCTGTGACAAGGATAGTTGTGAGAGAGAGAGAGAGAGAGAGAGAGAGAGAGAGAGAGAGAGAGAGAGAGAGCATGATAATAACAAAGCATTATCATAATTACTACACACACACACACACACACACACACACACACAACTATATAATTAGACCTCACTGATGGATTTGACCCCTGACCTGACCTGACCTAACCTGACCTGACCTTAACTTAACCTGACCTGACCTGACGACCTTAACTTGACCTGACCTGACCTGACCTGACCTGACATTGCACCGACCTGGAGGTGATGCATGCCCAGTGCTTGGCTGCCAGTTCGACCTGTCTCGTGACCCGACTCCAGCGCTGACCCCTTATCGACCTCTCTTCTCTTGGGGTCATTGATGAGGTCACGCAGCCACTGGGGAGATAGATGGATAGACAGATAGATAGATAGATGGATAGACAGATAGATAGATAGATAGATGGATAGACAGATAGATAGATGGATAGACAGATAGACAGATAGATAGATGGATAGACAGATAGACAGATAGATAGATGGATAGACAGATAGATAGATAGATGGATAGATAGATAGATATACTGAATAGATAGACTGACTGACTGAGTGATTGATAGACAGGTAGATAGATAGACAGATTGATTTTTTGATTGACTGATAGATTGTGTTGAGTGCTTTTATACTCTCTCTCTCTCTCTCTCTCTCTCTCTCTCTCTCTCAGCGTTACCTTCGATACCAATCCCGTCTCGAGTAACGCGGTAATGACCTTGTTGAACGCGTGCCTGAAGGGGCAGCCGGGGGTCATGGCCCATCCCAGCTCCACAGGGAATATGTCTCCTGTCGCCACGTGAAGCTGTCTCTCTCCCCCCGCTGTGGTGAACCTGGGGGGGTAGATAGATAGATAGATGGATAGATGGATGGATGGATAGACGGGTGGGTGGGAGGGTGGGTAGAAAGATGGATGGATAGATTAGAGAGAGAGAGAGGGAGACTGTGTGTATGTGAGTGTGTGTTCGTGTGATAGATGGATAGATAGATGGATAGATAGATGGGTGGATGGATGGGTAGGCAGGCAGAGAGTGGCAAGGGGGGAGGAAGACAGTGTGTGTGTGTGTGTGTGTGTGTGTGTGTGTGTGTGTGTGTGTGTGTGTGTGTGTGTGTGCGTAATAGACAGACAGACAGACAATACCTTACAGCAATGCGGTCCTCTAGATACGTCCTCCATGTAATGAAGGCAAATTTGGAATCCCTGGCCTTGGTGATGCAGGCGTCCAGGGAGGGGCACGGCTGGAGCCCCTGGAACACCTTCTGGTAGAGCGGCACCTGAGACGTCTTTAGGAGCTGGTAATCCGCCGCCCCGAGATCCTGTGCGAGGGAGGACGGAGACGGAGAGGCATAACGAGGCTAGGAATATATATATACACTGTTTTTCTGTATTAGTATAGCGTGTGTGTATCGAGCATTGTCAAGTATAGCATGAGTCAGAGTGAATATATCCGGGTGTTTACTGATGCATGGGATCTGGAAAGCACGCAGCTTTGTTATAATGTCTGTGACTTGTCTGGTCCTCACAGTCTGGTCTTTGGTGTGTTGCGTGACTTGGCTCTATGTTGTGTGTGTGTGTGTGTGTGTGTGTGTGTGTGTGTGTGTGTGTGTGTGTGTGTGTGTGTGTGTGTGTGTGTGTGTGTGTGATATAGCGTGATTGTGTGAGCGTGTGTGATGCTGTTTTTTATATTTTCTCCGTGTAAACTTACTTTACATACCACATTAATATTGCATCATGTGACATTATCCAACCTCTCTCCCTTTGCTTCTTTCCAGAGTGCGTCTAGCATGGAAGCACGGCCCCAAGATTTTCCAGTCGGCTCCATCGAAGGGACTGAAGGAAGCATACACCCTCCGGAGATGCAAGTCTTTGGCCACTTTTTGTATCGCCGTCATATTCTGAGAGAGGAGACCCGAACACCAGCACCTGAGGCCATCGAACAAGATCCTCAAAACCTGAACAGATCGACTACGTGAAGGTTAACAGCACCGGGAAGCAGCTGCCGCCATCGTCAGAGACATTTAAGCCAATACGGTCCTGACGCAAAGACTCAACTCTGCTGATAAAGAAACCGGGATATGAAACGCCAGTAACACCAAGAGACTGATGAAGAGAGTGTCTGTGAGTGAGGTGGAGGGGGGAAGAGGGAGGGGGAGGCCGAGGATGAGATGGAGGGATGGGGTGGAGAGGTATATGAGAGAGGAGGGGGGTGTGAGTTTGGGAGCAGGGCAGTGAAATGGCGGGGGACAGGGCGACTTGGAGGCGATTTGTTTGTGGCCACCCCAAACGGGATTGAGGTGTCTGGCAATAGATAGATAGATAGAGCACCAAGAGTCACATGATTATCCTTCGCAAATGTCTGCATGTGTTTGTACTGTATAGTGATTTTAGTAACATAAAGACAAGCCTCTAGACAATTATTTTCTGTTTCTCCAATGCATGTGTGATACAGGGCGGACATTTTCCATTCTGTAGAGGTGTAATGCAAGAGAGACTTATGATATCTTTGAGTCACCGCTAAATATTAATGTATACTGCCCAAACCTTACAGAGAATTTTTTTGGTATAAGAAGAAACTCTTTGATTGGGTCAGATATATATATTTTGTTTTAGTTTAGATTTTCAGACCAAATAAGGGCCACCCCCTAAAAAAAAAGGGCTCCAAGATGCTTGCATGCGTCGGCCTTGGTAGCCTAATGGCGGCTTTCCACACTGCTCGATCTCTGGCTGCCTCCCTCTTCAGTGCCTTATCCCTGAGGTCACACTCTATGGCCTCGTCCCAGGTCTTTTTCGGTCTGCCTCTCACAACCCCACCCCCGACGTTTACACTTCTCACCTTCCACACCCAACTGTCATCCTCCATCCTCTCCACATGCCCAAACCATCTCAGTCTACCCCTCCTCATCACAAACCATCCCAGTCTACCCCTCCTCATCACAAACCATCCCAGTCTACCCCTCCTCATCACAAACCATCTCAATCTACCCCTCCTCATCACAAACCATCTCAATCCACTCCTTCTCATCACAAACCATCTCAGTCTACCCCTCCTTATCACAAACCATC
>NC_136955.1:1637500-1640000 GCF_032717465.1 Coenobita brevimanus | reverse complement strand
CCTGGCTCCCCCCACACCTGTCCTGCGCCCCTTGCCCTTCCCCCCCAGGACACATGCGTGGCCAATGAAGCAGTGCTATTGGTGTAGAGGAGGACCTGGGGAGAGAGAGAGCGCTAGTCACGAAGAAGTGCTGTGGCGTGATTCAATATTTCATTTTTGTAGTCACGAAGAAGTGCTTTAGAGTTTTTTTTTACTATCAGTTTTTATTAAGGAAGAGGGTATCTCTCTCTCTCTCTCTCTCTCTCTCTCTCTCTCTCTCTCATATAATAATAATAATAATAATAAAATCAGCCACATTCTCTCTCTCTCTCTCTCTCTCTCTCTCTCTCTCTCTCTCTCTCTCTCTCTCTCATATAATAATAATAATAATAAAATCAACCACATTCTCTCTCTCTCTCTCTCTCTCTCTCTCTCTCCCTCTCTCTCTCTCTCTCTCTCTCTCTCTCTCTCTCACCTTGAAGCAGCCAGGCAGGTGTGTAATCAACGCGTCTTGAAGGAGGACAGACACTACCTCGCCGTTCATCCCCTCCCGTCCGAATTCGGGTTGGGGGGAGGGCAGGCTGATGGCGTGGAGGGGAAGAAGGGAGAGCAGGATGGTGGTGAGGAGGACGTAGAGCATCCTGTGGGGAAAAAGGTGATCAGTGTGGGTTATAGTGCTGATAGATAGATGGATAGATAGATGGATAGATGGATAGATACTGTTGGTAGATAGATAGATAGATAGATGGATGGATGGGTAGATAGATAGATAGATAGATGGATGGATGGGTAAATAGATAGATAGATAGATGGATGGATGGGTAGATAGATAGATAGATAGATGGATGGATGGGTAGATAGATAGATAGATAGATGGATGGATGGGTAGATAGATAGATAGATAGATAGACAGATACTTTAGATAGATAGATAGATAGATAGGTGGGTAGGTAGGCAGGTAGGTAGGTAGGTAAGTAGGTAGACAGAGAGACAGATGTATGATTGATAGATAGACAGATAGATAGATAGTCAAAGCATAAAAGTAATATAACAAGAAAATGAGAGAGAAAAGTGAGTAAATTATATATTCTCTCTCTCTCTCTCTCTCTCTCTCTCTCTCTCTCTCTCTCTCTCTCACACACACACACACACACACACACACACACACACACACACACACACATCTCTCCAACTTGAATGCCGAAGAGTAACAACAGATTAGCACTAGACTATGATGCTGGTCACGAAGAAGTGCTGAGGAAAGGATGTAGAGCCGTAGCATTGTTTTTTATATATATAAACTAAGTTGAATAGATTAACACTAGAATACGTTGCTAGTCACGAAGAGGTGCTGATGGAAGAGGACGTACGGGCGTAACAACTTCTCTTTTGCGACTGAGTTACGCGGAATAGCTACGTAAGAGGTATATCTATCTATCTATCTATCGCCAGAGGCCTCAATCCCGTAAAGGGTGGCCACAAACAAATCGCCTCCATGTCGCCGTGTACCCCGTCATTTCACTGCCCTGCTTCCAGCTCACACACCCCCTCTCTCATATACCTCTCCACTCCATCCCTCCATCTCATCCTTGGCCTCCCCCTTCCTCTCCCCCCCTCCACCACACTCACATACACTCTCCTCGTCAGTCTCTCACTCTCCGTCCCCCCAGCTCACACCCCCCTCCCTCAGATACCTCTCCACTCCATCCCTCCATCTCATCCTTGGCCTCCCCCTTCCTCTCCCCCCCTCCACCTCACTCATATACACTCTCCTCGTCAGTCTCTCACCCTCCATCCTCTCCACGTGGCCAGACCACCTCAGTGTGTTTCTCCTAACGCTTCCTATCACTCCCTTCATCTCATCCTTGGCCTCCCCCTCCCTCTCCCCCCCTCCACCACACTCACACACACTCTCCTCGTCAGTCTCTCACTCTCCATCCTCTCCAGGTGGCCGAATAACAAGAGCAATAACACTCAGTCCTTCCTTCCTCTCTCTCTCTCTCTCTCTCTCTCTCTACGTAAGAAGTACCGTCTTGAGTAACGAAGAAATTAAATGGTAACGAAGCGACTCAATACATACTGTAATAAGGGTATTGACCGCATGTGAAAGATGAATGACCGGAAGAATAGGAACAGGCGGGGAAGATGGTGTGTGTGGTGGTGGTGGTGTGGTGGTGGTGTGGTGTGTGTGGTTGTGGTGGTGGTGGTGGTGGTGGTGTGGTGGTGGTGTGGTGTGTGTGGTTGTGGTGGTGGTGGTGGTGGTGGTGGTGGTGGTGGTGTGGTGTGTGTGGTTGTGGTGGTGGTGGTGGTGTGTGTGGTGGTGTGTGTGGTGGTGGTGGTGGTGGTGATGATGATGTTGTTGTTGTTGTTGCTGTTGTACCACAGGCCAGCAATCATCCCTGCATGACCAGAGAGCGCCTTTCCACAGCGAGGCGTGGGGAGGAGTGTCGAGGTTTGGTTCCTGTACGGTAAATAAAACCCACACCTGTAGACGAAGAATATAATTACCAAACAGTTTCGG
>NC_136955.1:1625000-1632500 GCF_032717465.1 Coenobita brevimanus | reverse complement strand
GTTTTTTTCCTATTATAACTATATTTTTTTTTTCATGTGACGGGACTGGGCAACTCTCGCGGCTTGAATAATGCGTCTCCTTGGTTACTAGTCAAATCCATCCTTCAGTCTGACTGCACCTGGCCATCAACTGAGCTGAAAGGGGTTAGGGATCTTTGTCAGTGAGTCTCCTTGGTTACTAGTCAAATCCACCCTCCAATCTGACTACACCTGGCCATCAATTGAGCTGAAAGGGGTTAGGGATCTTTGTCAGTGAGTCTCCTTGGTTACTAGTCAAATCCTCCCCCAGATTAAGGCGGGGGTCGAGAGGGTAGGAAGCCCCCCACCTGCCTAGAGGTTCACTTTCTGACTTTTTTTTAATATCAGTGCAAAAAAAAGCCAGTCTCCATTGTTCAGAAGTCTTGTGCTGCTTCTCAACATTCCATATACACACACACAGACTCCCATAGCAGGCATGCAGACAAAAAATAAATAAATAAATAAATGACATAGATTTCTGCGAGTTTCCCTTAAAGTATTGGTTTTCTTTCATACGCTCCTCATAGAAAACGGGATATTAAAGGGTAAACATTTTTGTCCTGTGCACCATTACACACAATTTTACGGTATATGGATATAATCTTTCCTCTGTCTCTACATCTCTCCTTCCTTCTCAGATCTCTCTCTCTCTCTCCCTCTCTCTCTCTCTCTCTCCCCACTGTACCCTTCCTCTATCTCCCTCTCTCTCCCTCTCTCTCCCTCCCTCTCTTCGTGGTGACAAAATCGTTTCCTTACAAAGTCAACAGTAAACAAATAACACCTACACCCTCTCTCTCTCTCTCTCTCTCTCTCTCTCTCTCACACACACACACACACACTTTTACATACAAAGAAAGGACTTACAGATATCAGAGGGTGGCCTTCACGTGGTGGCACTGATATAACTGGTAGGTGGAGCTGCCTGGTTTTACACACACATACATACATACACACACATACATAGGCCTTCACGTGGTGGCACTGATATAACTGGTCGGTGGAGCTGCCTGGTTATACACACACATACATACACACACATACATAGGCCTTCACGTGGTGGCACTGATATAACTGGTCGGTGGAGCTGCCTGGTTATACACACACATACATACATACATACACATACATAGGCCTTCACGTGGTGGCACTGATATAACTGGTCGATGGAGTTGCCTGGTTATACAAACGTCCCTCAACTCCCTCCCTATCCCCCGAAAGGACCATGGTGGACTGCAGGAGAGGGCAACTTCAGCCTGCAGTCCACTGGGTCACGTTTACATGTACCTGGGAGACTCACTGACAAAGATCCCTAACCCCTTTCAGCTCAGTTGATGGCCAGGTGTAGTCAGATTGGAGAGTGGATTTGACTAGTAACCAAGGAGACTCATGCCTGCCTCATAAGCAAAGATGATAGTAAATTGAGTATAGTGATGATGTGTTGACAGGTGTTGTGGTGACAGGTGTGGTGATGACAAGTGTGGTGATGAAAGGTATGGCAGTGACAGGTGTGGTGGTGACATGTGGTGGTGACAGGTGTGATGATGACAGGTGTAGCAGTGACAGGTGTGATGACAGGTGTCGTGATGCATAACAATGAAGTGATTTTTTTATATGAGTCACATGTGTAGTGATGAGTCAGGTATGAATGCAGACAAAAAGTGTGGTGACAGGTGTGGTGACAGAAGACAGGTGTGGTGCAGGTGAGGCAGGTGTGGTGAGAGGGGAGGCAGGTGTGGTGACAGGTGAGGCAGGTGTGGTGACTGGAGGCAGGTGTGTGACAGGGGAGGCAGGTGTGGTGACGGATGAGGCAGGTGTGGTGACAGGTGAGGCAGGTGTGGTGACAGGTGGAGAGAGAGAGAGAGAGGTAATTAGTGATGATGATGATGATGATGATAATGTTAATGGTGATGGTAATGATGATGGTGATTTCGAAGAGGGAAGTGATGCTCTCTCTCTCTCTCTCTCTCTCTCTCTCTCTCTCTCTCTCTCTCTCTCTCTCTCTCTCTCTCTCTCATGTGTAAGAGGTGAGGGGGTCAGGTCATCATAAAGAGGTCAAGATGAATCACAAACACACCTGCCATACACACCTGTCTACACCTGACTACACCTGACTCTACACCTGTCTACACCTGTCACCACACCTGTCCCTATTCGTTTCATATTTAAGCATCACCACACCTGTCACCACCACCACACTTGTTATAACCACACCTGTCACCACCACCACACCTGTCTACCACATCTGTCACCACCACACCTGTCATCATTACACCTGTCACCACCACACCTGTCATCACCACCTGTCATCACCACACCTGTCACCACCACACCTGTCATCACCACACCTGTCACCACCACACCTGTAGCTTTCAAGTGTGTGTGTGTGTGTGTGTGTGTGTGTGTGTGTGTGTGTGTGTGTTTCAGTGAGTTTGTGTGTGTATGTATGTATGTATGTATGTGTATGTATGTATATGTGTGTGTGTGTGTGACTAATATGACCTCTATTGACCCCCGTACTAAAGGTCAAATTATGATGACCTCAGCCTTGACCCACCAGCTGCCGTGACGTCACTACCTATGACGTAACTGTGACGTCACTACTTTATTTCTCTCTCTCTCTCTCTCTCTCTCTCTCTCTCTCATTAAATCACTTTCTCTCAGTAGATAGATAGATAGATTGGTAGATAGATAGGCAGATGGATAGATGGAAGGATGAATTGACGACCAGATAGACATAGTTAGATAGATAGATAGACAGGTAGAAACAAATATATACAATGATAGATAGATAAATGAATGACGAGACGGACAGATAAAGAAGATGGGCTGATAGATAGACAGACACATGGATAGATAGATAAATAGATAGACAGATAGATAGATAGATAGACAGGTAGATAGACAGAAAAATAGCTAGACAGGTATATAGAAAAATAGCTAGACAGGTAGATAGATAGATAGACAGGTAGATAGACAGGAAAATAGATAGACAGACAGAAAGATAGATAGAAAGGTAGATAGATAGACAGGTAGATAGATAGATAGATAAGTACATAGACAGACAGAAAGGTAAATAGATAGACAGATAGATAGATAGATAGACAGATTTTAAATTCAAACGGAATAAAAGTGGAGTGGATATAGGAATGATTCTCTCTCTCTCTCTCTCTCTCTCTCTCTCTCTCTCTCTCTCTCTCTCTCTCTCTCTCTCTCTCTCTCTCTCTCTCTCTCTCACCTATAATTACAGCGTTGACGGCAATTCTTATCAAGCCCACCACATGGCCGGAGTGAGTCATGTGAGAGAGAGAGAGAGAGAGAGAAAGAGAGAGATGACAGGATCATACCCTTAACCCCTTATCTCTCTCTCTCTCTCTCTCTCTCTCTCTCTCTCTCTCTCTCTCTCTCTCAAAATATCAATCTATCTATCTATCCATCTTTCTATCTATCTATCTATCAGTCTACCTATCTATCCATCTATCTATCTGTCTGTCTATCTCTCTCTCTACCTATCTATTTCTCTTTATCTGTCTCTCTTTCTCCTCTCTCTCTCTCTATCTATCTATCTATCTGTGTGTCTATCTGTTTATCTATCTCCATATCAATCAATCTGTTTTTTGTTTCTCTCTCTCTCTCTCTCTCTCTCTCTCTCTCTCTCTAATGCTGGGCGAGTGGCGCAAGGCGGATTAAAGAGAGAGAGAGAGAGAGAGAGAGGGAGAGAGAGAGAGAGAGAGAGAGAGAGAGAGGTGAAATAAGTGTCTTTTAATATTCATCTACCACAACTACCACAACCACCACAACTACCGCAACCACCACAACCACCACAACTACCACAACCACCACAACCACCACAACTACCACAACTACCACAACTACCACAACCACCACAACTACCACAACTACCACAACCACCACAACCACCACAACCACCACAACTACCACAACTACCACAACCACCACAACCACCACAACCACCACAACTACCACAACTACCGCAACCACCACAACTACCACAACCACCGCAACCACCACAACTACCACAACCACCACAACTACCACAACTACCACAACTACCACAACTACCACAACTACCGCAACCACCACAACCACCACAACCACCACAACTACCACAACTACCACAACCACCACAACTACCACAACTACCACAACCACCACAACTACCACAACCACCACAACCACCACAACTACCACAACCACCACAACCACCACAACTACCACAACTACCACAACTACCACAACCACCACAACCACCACAACCACCACAACTACCACAACCACCACAACCACCACAACTACCACAACTACCACAACCACCACAACTACCACAACCACCACAACTACCACCATCGCTTTCCCTACCATCTGTGAACCATCTGGGGTTGAGGTCACGGTGACGTCACTAATATGACCTTCTCTTGGGTCATTCTCTCTCTCTCTCTCTCTCTCTCTGATGGTGGTAGTACTGATGGTAGTGGTAGTTGTGGTAGTAGTAGTAGTGCTAATATTAATACCAGTAGTTATGATTGTGGTAACGGTTATAGTATTGGAATGGATTAGTTGTGGTAGTTGTGGTAGTTGTGGTAGTTGTGGTAGTTGTGGTAGTTAGGTATGGTAGTAATAGTAGTAGTAGTAGTAGTAGGAGTAGTTGTCTTTATGGTAGTAGTTGTGGTAGTAGTTGCGGTAGTTGTGGTAGTAGATGTGGTAGTTGTGGTAGGTGGAAGGAAAACAGGTACTAGATGACTCATAGCAAGAGCTGACCTACCTACCTACCTACTTACCTACCCACCTACCTACCTACTTACCTACCCACCTACTTACCTACCCACCTACCTACCTACCTACCTACCTACTTACCTACCTACCTACCTACCTACCTACCTACTTACCTACCTACCTACCTACCTACCTACCTACTTACCTACCTACCTACCTACCTACCTACCTACTTACCTACCTACCTACCTACCTACCTACCTACTTACCTACCTACCTACCTACCTACCTACCTACCTACCTACCTACCTACCTACCTACCTACCTACCTACCTACCTACCTACCTACCTACCTACCTACCTACTTACCTACCTACCTACCTACTTACCTACCTACCTACCTACCTACCTACCTACCTACTTACCTACCTACCTACCCTTACTCTCTCACTTTCTCACTTATTTCTTTCTCATTTCTCTCTCTCTCTCTCTCTCTCTCTCTCTCTCTCTCTCTCTCTCTCTCTCTCTCTCTCTCTCTCGTGTACTCATATACCTCATTAAGAATTCAATCAAGTCACACACACACACACACACACACACACACACACACACACTCTCTCTCTCTCTCTCTCTCTCTCTCACCACCATCACCACATTCCCTTTCTCATCACCACCATCATCACACCCACCCACTCACCATCATTATCATCACACCATGTCATCACCACTCATCACCACACTGTATTCCTGTCATCACCACACTGATTCCCACCACAGCTATCACCACTACACTCATTTTCACCACCAGACTCCCTCCCTCATCACCACTCATCACCACACTGCATTCCTGTCATCACCACACTCATTTCCACCACAACTATCACTACTACACTCATTTTCACCACCAGACCCCCTCACCACTCATCACCACATATTCCTGTCATCACCACACTCAAATCCACCACTCACCACTACAGTCATTTTCACCACCAGACTTCCTCCCTCATCACCACTCATCACCACACTATTCCTGTCATCACCACACTCATTTCCACCACAGCTATCACCACTACACTCATTTTCACCACCAGACCCCCCTCACCACTCATCATCACACCTCATTCCTGTCATCACCACACTCATTTCCAACACACCTATCACCACTACACTCATTTTCACCACCAGACCCCCCCCTCACCACTCATCACCGCTCATCACCAGGCTCCTGTGACCTCATGACCCAAGCTTCTTACTAAGGTCATGACCATATTAGAGATGAAGGTGACCCCGCTTCAGCTCCACCTCATGTCCATCTGGCCACGCTCACTTCCACTCTCTCTCTCCCTCTCTCTCTCTCTCTCTCTCTCTCTCTCTCTCTTTCTCTCTCTCTCTCTCCTTTCTCTTCCTTTCAGTTTCTCTCACTCATTCTCGCTCACTTTCACTCTCATCTTCACTTCCTCCTCCTCCTCCTCTTCCTCCTCCTCCATTTTATTATTATTATTATTATTATTATTATTACTATTATTATTATTATTATTATTATTATTATTACTATTATTATTATTATTATTATTATTATTATTATTATTATTATTATTATTATTACTATTATTATTATGATGATGATGATGATGATGATGATGATGATGAATGGACAGTTAATCTTACAATCTACTTCACCGAGAGAGAGAGAGAGAGAGAGAGAGAGAGAGAGACGGTATAAAAGAAAGGCTACGTAACTGTGTGTGTGTGTGTGTGTGTGTGTGTGTGTGTGTGTGTGTGTGTGTGTGTGTGTGTGTGTGTAAAATATCTCCGTGACAGCAAGAGCCAACTTAGACGAACAGTGGCAGAGGATGGAGGAGAGACTAACTAGGAGAGTGGAGGGGCAGACCGGGGATGAGATGGAGGGATCGAGAGAGGGAGAGAAGAGGGGAGAGGGAGCAGGAGGAAGGGCAACCAAATGACAAAGGACAGAGTGGAGGCGATTTGTTTGTGGCTACCCCTTATGGGATTAAGACATCTAGCAATAGATAGATAGACAGATGGATAGATAGACTGACTGATATATGGACAGATAGATAAATAGATGGATAGATGGATAGATAGATAGAGTGATAGATAGATGGACAGGTAGATAGACCGATAGATAGATAGATAGATCATTCGTTGCTTGATTTCTTTCGCAATCTATTACCACACCTGTCACCACACCTGTCACTCATCACCATCATCATCATTATCATCATCATCACCATCACCATCATCATCATTATCATCATCATCATCATCACCATCATCATCATCATCATCACCATCATCACCAAGAATGTGGGTAGGAAAGAGATAGGATGATGATGATGATGATGATGATGATGATGATGGTGATGATGATGATGATAATGATGAAAACCCTCTAATATCAGACTTTGCGAGAGAAAATGAAGGTGTCTCATGTAGGATAAGTCGCTAGAGAATCGGTGTGACGAACGGATGAGCCCAGAAGCATCTGGCGGGAATTCGAATGAGTCAATAACGCGTGGATGTTTCGGCTGCCTCACCCCCCCGCCCCCCCCCCTCTCTCTCTCTCTCTCTCTCTCTTTCTCTCTCTCTCTCTCTCTCTCTCTCTCTCTCTCTCAACCATCCATGTAAATAGCCTTTTTTTCTTTCTTCCTCTCGTTTTTTTTTTTTTTGCATTTTTCCACGTAAATAATTTCCATCTACTTTTTTCACCTCTTTTCGTTAGTTTTTTTT
>NC_136955.1:1610000-1620000 GCF_032717465.1 Coenobita brevimanus | reverse complement strand
ACCACAACTACCACAACTGCCACAACTACCAACATTCCCATTACTACCACAACTACCAACATTCCTACTACTACCACAACTACCAACATTCCTACTACTACCACAACTACCAACATTCCTACTACTACCACAACTACCAACATTCCTACTACTACCACAACTACCAACATTCCTACTACTACCACAACTACCAACATTCCTATTACTACCACAACTACCAACATTCCCATTACTACCACAACTACCAACATTCCCATTACTACCACAACTACCAACATTCCCATTACTACCACAACTACCAACATTCCCATTACTACCACAACTACCAACATTCCTATTACTACCACAACTACCAACATTCCTATTACTACCACAACTACCAACATTCCTATTACTACCACAATTACCACAAGTACCAACATTCCTAGTACTAATCGGAAGGACGGAAGGAAGGAAGGATGGAGAGAAGGAGAAGAGAAATGAAGGGAAGGAATGAGAGAGAGAGAGAGAGAGAGAGAGAGAGAGAGAGAGAAAGAGAGGGAGAGAGAGAGAGAGATGAAGGACAAAAGGAGGAAGAAGGAAGGAAGGGTAGATACTTTCCTTAAGGAGAGAAGGAGTGTGGGAGGGAGGGAAGGAGTGATGCGCAGGAGGGAGGGAGGGAGGGAGGGAAGATGGAGAAGGAAGGGAGGGAGGGAGGGAGGGAAAAAAGGGAGGATGGAGGGGAGAGGAAGGAAGGAAGGAAGGAAAGAAAGAGGGAATGAATGAATGAATGAACGAAGGAGAGATGGAAGGAAGGAAGGAAGGAGGGAAGGAAGGAAGGAAGGAAGGAAGGAAGGAAGGAAGGAAGGTAGGGAGGGAAGGAAGGAAGGAAGGGAAGGAAGGAAGGTAGGGAGGGAAGGAAGGAAGGAAGGAGGGAGGGAAGGAAGGAAGGAAGGAAGGAGAGAAGGAAGGAGGGAAGGAAGGAAGGAAGGAAGGAGGGAGAGAGAGAGAGAGAAAGAGAGACTCATCACTCATCATCACACTACCTCACATCACCATTGCATTATGTCTGTGTGTGTGTGTGTGTGTGTGTGTGTGTGTGTGTGTGTGTGTGTGTGTGTGTGTGTGTGTGGGATGTGGGGGTAGGTGACAGGGTTGGTGTATGGATGGGTGGATGGATGGATAGGTGTGTGTGTGTGTGTGTGTGTGTGTGTGTGTGTGTGTGTGTGTGTGTGTGTGTGTGTGTGTCTCTCTCTCTCTCTCTCTCTGACCCTGGGCCTAGGTTTACGGGCCAGTTCCCTGAGAACAGACAGCCCTCCTACGTACCATACTCCACATATCACCCTCTCGGCGCTAACCCCCACCGTCCATACTGAATACATGCTGGTGTCTTGGTACAAGCGGGGTGTTTTGACGTCATGTCTGCCTTGCACGAAACTCAAAGCCTTAAACTTCTCTCTGCCCCAGCCGGGATTCGAACTCAGATACATAGGGACAGCAGGCCACGTCTCCACCCTGTCTGTGATGGTTTTAATGCGGGTTTGTCTGGCCGAGCACACCCGTCAACCACAAGTAAGCACAAGGAATTAAATGAGGAAGTGGTTCTTTTCTCCACTACGCTTCCTCCCCCTCCATCTCCCTACGGCCTACCCCCCCCTCTCTCTCTCTTTCCTCTTTCCCTCCCACATTCTCCCTCCTTCCCTTCCTCTCTCTCTCTCTCTCTCTCTCTCTCTCTCTCTCTCTCTCTCTCTCTCCCATTTCTCCCCTCCCTCACTCTCCCAAATACCTCCCCCACCCTCTCCCCTCCCTCCCCTTCCACATCCCTTTCCTCCTTCCCTCGCACACTCCCCCTCAGGCCTTCCCCTCCCCTCCCCATCCCCCCCCTCCCCTCCCCTCCCCTCCCCTCAAACATAGCATAGCAACAGTGCCCTCACATGCAGGTTCTATTAGAGGGACTAACACGCAAAACGCACGCAATCACACGCAATACGCACGCAGTACACACGCATACACGCAGTACACAGGCAATACACACACAAACACCCACGCAATACACGAACATAGACACAAGCAATACACACACACACACACACACACACACACACGCACGCACGCACGCAATACACAAACAAAACCATACTATAAACAACCACGCAATACCAAACAAGAGATATACTTTGTGTGTGTGTGTGTGTGTGTGTGTGTGTGTGTGTGTGTGTGTGTGTGTGTGTGTGTGTGTGTGTGTGTATCAGTGTATGTGTGTGTATGTCTGTCTCTATGTGTATCTGTCCCTTGCGATCTGTGTGTGTGTGTGTGTGTGTGTGTGTGCATTTGAGAGCCCGTATGTTGCATCATCTTGAAGGAAATGAAACAACAGACTACCCTTATGTTAAACCATCACCACCACTACCACCACAACAACCACAACTACCACCACAACTACCACAACAACCACAACTACCACCATTACCACAACAACCACAACTACCACCACAACAACTAACACCATCACCACTACCACTACCACCACTACTACTATAACCACTACCACCACAACAACTAACACCACAACCACTACATCAACCACAACCACGACCACAACCACTACCACGACAACCACCACCCACTGCTACCGTTCTCAATCAGGCTTGTATTCCAGAGGGGAAGCTTCGTAGCATCTCTTCCTTAGCTATTTATTTACGATATTGCAATTGAAATCAGACGGGGGTTATGTATTCACCCGTGTGTGTGTGTGTCTGTAGGCGAGATATCTCAAAATTCTGTTGTTGGATTTAAGTGATATTTCGTGGGCAGGTGAACAGCAGATCGAGGAAGAGTTGATTAGATTTTCAGGTGGATCCGGATAAGGGTGCAGGAATAAATAATAAAAATATCGGCGTTAGGAAAGGTATGCGTTCTCTGAGGTACTGAAACAGGGCTGACTGGGACCATAGAATTAACTGGCTACTGCTACTACTACTACTACTACTACTACTACTATTGCTACTACTACTACTATTGCTACTACTACTACTACTACTACTATTGCTACTACTACTACTACAACTACTACTACTACTACCACTACTACTACTACTCTGCAACTTTTAGAAATGATGCACAGTCTCTCTCTCTCTCTCTCTCTCTCTCTCTCTCTCTCTCTCTCTCTCTCTCTCTCTCAAAAGGCTTCATGATCATAAACGAATTTATTGAATTTACTGAAAGGTTAAAGAGTATAACCTGTTTATTGTGTATGTGTGTGTGTGTGTGTGTGTGTGTGTGTGTGTGTATGTATGTATGTGTGTGTATAACCAGGCAGCCCCACCGACCAGTTATATCAGTGCCACCACGTGAAGGCGACCCTCTCCACCACCGCAAAGCTACCGGTATACGTAAGTGAGGAGTCCCCAGGTAATGACAGGCAGGTGAGTCAGGTGTGGACAGGTGAGGAGGGGAGGAGGGAAGGGAGAAGGAGGGGGAGGAGGGGGGGAGGAGGGGGAAGGTGGAGGAGGAAGAGGGAGGGCTTGGGGAGGGGGGAGGGGGGAGGAAGAAGGAAGGAGGGGGAGGAAGGGGGAAGGAGGGGAGGAAGGGGGAGGGGTTGGGGTGAGGGGGGGGTGTGGAGGGGAT
Organism: Coenobita brevimanus; assembly: GCF_032717465.1. Lineage (NCBI taxonomy): Eukaryota > Metazoa > Arthropoda > Malacostraca > Decapoda > Coenobitidae > Coenobita > Coenobita brevimanus. The sequence goes on along the minus strand of NC_136955.1, from coordinate 1,616,394 downwards.
GTGTGTATTTGGGCTGGCTCTCTAGACTGTGTGCAAAAAATGGTACACACACACACACACACACACACACACACACACACACACAAGCATATCCATCTATCTATCTATCTATGCTTGATAGATAGATATGCTCCACACCAAATTCATCTATCCAGCTCGATCTCTTGTCAGTTCCCCATCTCATCCTCAGCCTTCCTCTCTCTCACACTCTCACATGTGTTCATTTTCTTCGAGTCCTACCACACCTCCACCTTCAAATTCGCTCACATACAAACACACACACACACACACACACACACACCAATATATCACAGCAACAGAGGAAGGCAGGTGAGTCAGAGAGGGTATAGTGGTGTAGGTGTAGGTGGGGTGTAGGCGAGATAGGGGTTAGCACAAGGTCGCTCTGCCTACACTACACACACACACACACCTTCCCTCCTGTGTGTGTGTGTGTGTGTGTGTGTGTGTGTGTGTGTGTGTGTGTGTGTGTTTCTGTCTGAGTCTTTGAATGAATCTATATTTGTCTGGTATGTATGTATGTATTGATGTATTGATGTGTGTGTGTGTGTGTGTGTGTGTGTGTGTGTGTGTGTGTGTGTGTTTCTGTCTGGGTCTTTGAATGAATCTATATTTGTCTGGTATGTATGTATGTATGTATTGTGTGTGTGTGTGTGTGTGTGTGTGTGTGTGTGTGTGTGTGTGTGTGTGTGTCCCTCAATTCACCCAAGCATGAAACAGTGGGTGGGGTTGGCTCACTTCCCCAGGCCAAAAAAATAAATGTATATAAAATAAAATACACACACACTTACACACCTACACCTGAATACACACTTACACACACACTTACACACTTACACACACACTTACACACCTACACCTACACCTGAATACACACTTACACACACACACACTTACACACTTACACACACACTTACACACTCACACACACACTTACACACCTACACCTACACCTGAATACACACTTACACACTTAAATGCACACTAACACACTTACACGCACACTTACACACCTACACCTACACCTGAATACACACTTACACACACACTTACACACCTACACCTACACCTGAATACACACTTACACACACACTTACACACCTACACCAACACCTGAATACACACTTACACACACACTTACACACCTACACGCACACCTGGCTGTACACGTGCAGGTTAATATTGCTAAGATGTGACAGGCATCTTATTGTCTAAGGAGTTTGTGATGTGCGTCAGGAGGAAGTGGTTGACGTACATACATACATACATGCATACATACATACATACAGTACATACACACACACACACATACACAATACAGGTGTTCTATACCTGGTCACTCATGCTTTCATACACACTTACTCATTCTTAAATCATCTCGCTGTTACAAGAGATGCCTCCTACACACACACACACACACACACACACGATAACACAACACCCACACCACTCACCCTAAAATCAACCCAAAGAAGAGCCACACACACACACACACACACACACGTGGCCAGGTAGGTGGGTGCACTCAAGGTAAGCACTTCAAGATCACTCACACACACACACACACACACACACACACACACACACACACACCAAAAGAGACAAGAGACAAGTAAAACAAGAAAAACAAACACACAATAGCAAACACGTAAAAAATATATATATATATCAGCTGTCTATCTATCTATCTGTCTATCTATCTATCTATCCATCTATCACTATCTATGTCTGTATCTAATCATCTACCTATCTGTCTATCTATTTACCTGCCTGTCTGTCTATCTATTTACCTGCCTGTCTATCTATCATCAGATCTCGTAATCCCATAAGGGGTGGCCACAAACAAATCGCCTCCATGTCACTCTGCTCCTAACCATCAAGCCGCCCTCTCCCCAACTCTCACATCCCTCTCTCTCATATACCTCTCCACCCCATCCCTCCATCTCATCCTCGGCCTCCCCCTCCCCCTCTCCATCACATCAGTACCCCACTCCACCCTTCAACCCCACCAGTATCCCACGCCACCCCTCGCAAAAGTCGCTAAACTCTACGGAAGTGAGGCGCCTGGATTCCGAAAAAAAAATAATGAGTGCCGGACAGACAGGGCCCCACCCAGAGAAGCTCCCGCATCTAAGAGAGACAATATTAACACTTACCACTTCGATGCTTCTCTTTCTCCTCTCTTCTCTCTTTCTTTCTTTCTCTCTTTTCTGTGGATCAAGGAAAGGAGAATTTAGAGACAAGGAGAAGGAGGAGGAGGAGGAGGACGAGGAGGAGGAGGAGGAGGAGGAGGAAGAATGGAAATAATATATGATAAAAAATAATAGTAATAATAATAACAACAACAACAACAACAACTAATAATAATAATAATAATAATAATAATAATAATAATAATAATTATAATAATAATAATAATAATAATAATAATAATAATAATAATAATAATAATAATAATAATAATAATAATAATAATAATAATAATAATAATAATAATAATAATAGCAATAATAATAATAATAATAATAATAATAATAATAATAATAATAATAATAATAATAATAATAATAATAATAATAATAATAATAATAATAATAATAATAATAATAATAATAATAATAATAATAATAATAATAATAACAATAATAATAATAATAATAACAATAATAATAATAATAATAATAATAATAATAATAATAATAATAATAATAATAATAATAATAATAATAACAATAATAATAATAATAATAACAATAATAATAATAATAATAATAACAATAATAATAATAATAATAATAATAATAATAATAATAATAATAATAATAATAATAATAATAATAATAATAATAATAATAATAATAATAATAATAATAATAACAATAATAATAATAATAATAACAATAATAATAATAATAATAATAACAATAATAATAATAATAATAATAATAATAACAATAATAATAATAATAATAATAATAACAATAATAATAATAATAATAATAATAATAATAATAATAATAATAATAATAATAATAATAAAACGATGGACATAATTTCATTGCAACAGTTATAATAGAGTTTTTGTTGTTATTGTTGTTGTTGTTGAGTAATTTCGTTCTGTCCCGCCGATCAGACCTATCAACCACAGGCAAGCAAACACCCTTACATGGCAGTCACGTGCAGTGAACCGATATCCCCTTGCACGGGAGACAAAATGGGAGTTTGGTTCCTGGATGGACGCCACATTTGCGTCTCCACCCAGTTAACAAGGGCACCATAGTAGGCTCCACATTGCCCCGTTACTTGGTTATATGGTTACCACCCAGCGTTGTAAATGGTTTCCTGAGTTACAGGAAACCATTAGGCTTGTCACTCAGTGTAGAGTCACCTGAAGTGGAAAGAAGAGTATTAAAAAGTGACAGGAAAGAAAGATAAAGGTGAAGGAAGAAGTTGGCAGCACTACATCAAGTGAGTGGATGATGGTGAGAAATAGGAAGAGAGGAGGACAGACACAGAAAAAGAATGATAAGGGTGAAGGAAGAAGTTGGCAGCACTACATCAAGTGAGTGGACGATGGTCTTTATCACCTGCCACCTAATATAGTATAAATATTAAGTAGTAGTATTTGGTAGCAAGTCTCTCTCTCTCTCTCTCTCTCTCTCTCTCTCTCTCTCTCTCTCTCTCTCTCTCTCTCTCTCTCTCTAATTACGTAGGCTATGTACGTACAGTGTGTATGTATGTATGTGTATATGTATGTATGTGTATATGTATCAAGTATGTATGTATGAATGTATGTGTGTACGAATGTGTGTGTACGTGGATGTATGGATGTGTATGTGTGTATGTATGTAGTATGTATTGATGGATGGATGGATGTGTATGTATGTATGTATGTATGTATGTATGTATGTGCATTGTGGTAGGTGAGGTTGTGGTGGTTTTGCTTAGAAATATTGCGTGTGTGTGTGTGTGTGTGTGTGTGTGTGTGTGTGTGTGTGTGTGTGTGTGTGTGTGTGTGTGTCTTATGAATGTCTCCTTATAAGCTCTCTCTCTCTCTCTCTCTCTCTCTCTCTCACACACACACACACACACACACACACACACACACACACACACACACACACACACACACACACACACACACTCACACACTAATGAGAGAGAGAGAGAGAGAGAGAGAGAGACACACACACACACACACAAACACACACACACATACACCCACCCAGGAAGCAGCATTTACACATACACGCTCACATAATACACACACAACCGGTCCCTCCCACACACACACACACACACACACACACACACACACACACACACACACACACACACCTCCCCCTCCTCACATTCCTCCTCCCTCCTACACATCCTCTCTGTCTGTCTGTCTGTCTGTCTCTGTCTCTGTCTGTTTGTCTGTCTGTCTGTCTGTCTCTCTCTCTCTCTCTCTCTCTCTCTCTCTCTCTCTCTCTCTCTCTCTCTCTCTCTCCCTCATTCCCTCAATCTCTCTCTCTCTCTCTCTCTCTCTCTCTCTCTCTCTCTCTCCCTCCCTCCCTCCCACTCACTCTCCTTACAGGGTCTCTCTCTCTCTCTCTCTCTCTCTCTCTCTCCTAGTAAGGAAGAAGTGCTGTTGATATCACTAATGAGGAGGTGTCGGGGAGGGGAGGGGAGGGGTGGGTGGGGGAGGGGAGGGGAGGGGGAGGGGAGAAATGAGTGGGAGTTGGAGAGGGTCGGGGAGTATATTATTATTATTATTATCGTTGTTGTTGTTATTATTATTATTATTATTATTATTATTATTATCGTTGTTGTTGTTGTTGTTGTTGTTAGTATTATTATTATTATTATTATTATTATTATTATTATTGTTATTATTATTATTATTATTATTATTATTATTATTATTATTATTATTATTGTTATTATTATTATTATTATTATTATTATTATTGTTATTATTATTATTATTATTATTATTATTATTATTATTATTATTATTATTATTGTTGTTGTTAGTATTATTATTATTATTATTATTATTATTATTATTATTATTATTATTATTATTATTATTATTATTATTATTATTATTATTGTTATTATTATTATTATTATTATTATTATTATTATTATTATTATTATTATTATTATTATTATTATGAGCACTTCTTCGTTACTAATAAATTTGTAACACTTCTTCGTGACTAGTAAGAGAGAGAGAGAGAGAGAGAGAGAGAGAGAGAGAGAGGGAGAGAGTGGGGAAGGAGGCAGGGTGAGCGCTCCAAGGACAAGCAGTGCCTCAAGATGTCTGACGAACCACACACCATGAATAAAGCACCCAGGTACACATTAATAAAGCCAAAAAAATAAAGGACTCTACCCCACCCACCTCTCCCACCTTCAAACCCAAAAAGGAAGTTCACCTGACCTGGGGGAAAGAATGAAGGAAATTTCGAGGGAAAGAACGAATTGGTCACTTAGAATCAACAAAGCCTCCTCTAACCTGGCCTATCCTTGTCTTGGACGGGTTTAACTGGGAAATATGATGGTGTTTGTGAGGGGGGGGGGTTTATTGGTGTGTGTAAAGCCCACACCCGCATAAAATAAATCGGTGAGAAAATGGAGTTAAGTATTTATTTGTGGTGGAGAAGGCGTTGGTGTGGGCCTAAATGAGGATGGTGATTGTTTTTATCTATCTGTTTATCTATCTGTCTATCTATCTACCTATCTATCTATTTGTCTTTCCATTTATCTATCTATCTATCTATCTGTCTGTCTGTCTGTCTATGTATCTATCTGTGTCTTTCTTTCTATCTATCTATCTATCGATCTATATTTATCTATTTACTTATTTTTTATGCAAGGAAGAAGGAACCCAAGGCCAGGAGCCCGCAAATTGTTCCCTCCAAGAAAGAACAAAAACAAGATAACAGCCAAATTCAAGATGCGTTCATTTCGAGATGCCTGGACACACTGCGTTTGAAAGACTGGAGGTCATAGGCAGTAGGAAATACAGACAGAGGGAGACAGTTCCAGAGTTGACCTGTTGCATACATGAAGGACTGGCAGTAGTGAGGTCATAGGCAGTAGGAAATACAGACGGAGACAGTTCCAGAGTTGACCTGTTGCATAAATGAAGGACTGGGAGTAACAGTTAACTCTTGCATTAGAGAGTTGGACAGGAAAGTAATGAGAGTTTGCTGCCAGACGGGTGCTACGCGCCCGTCGTAGAGGTGGAGGAATGCAAGCAGACAGTTCAGAGGAGCAGTGACCATTGAAGTAGCGATAGAAAAGAGATAAAGATGCAACAGTGCGGCGAAGAGACAGAGGTTGAAGAGAGTCAGTAAGAGGAGGAGAGTTAATGAGACGAAAA
>NC_136955.1:1580000-1592500 GCF_032717465.1 Coenobita brevimanus | reverse complement strand
AGTCTACCTCTAATACCACTACATCTCTTATGCACCCACTTATCACACACACTGCACAAGATGGAGTTACTTCCCACATCCTTGTGACACGCTGCACATGGCAACATTACCTCTGCTTTGACAGTACCACAACCAGCCCTGGTTATCATCACTTTCGTTTTATCTGAATTTACTCTCAAACGTCCCATGCCGTCGCTCCATACCCTAAGTCTTTCCTCCGCCTCCCTTTCATTCTCTGCAATCAACACCAAGTCATCAGCACACAACATCTCCCACAAGAGTCCATTGCTGAAGTCACATGAGATTGCTTCAAGCACCATGATAAACAACAAGGGGCTCAAGACTGACTCCTGATGCACACCAACATTCACGGAAAACTCATCACTCAAATCTCCATTCACTCTCACCTGGGCGTGAGCACCCACATACATGGCCATAACCACCCTAACCAGCCACTCCTGCATCCCAGGCTTTCTCATTGCCCGCTTCGCCACCTCCCTAGGGACTCTGTCAAAGGTCTTCTCCAAATCAACAAAAACAAAGTACAGATTCCTTTTCTTTCCTGTATATTTTCCTGAAGCTGTCGAACAATGAATATGGCATCAGTGGTCCCTTTGCCTGGCATAAACCCAAACTGCATCTCATCAATATTCACTTTCCCTTACCATACCTTCTGGGACTCACTCCATTACCTTCATTATCTGGTCCAAAAGCTTTATGCCTCTGTAATTTCCTCTTTCCAGGGCATCACCTTCCCCTTGAACACATTTACAGTCACCCTCTTCAGCCAGTCAGGAACAACACACTCAGTATTTCAGTAGTCAACCCAGACACACCTGCTGCCTTCCCCACCTGCTGCCTTCCCCACCTGATACCTTCCCCACCTGCTGCCTTCCCCACCTGCTGCCTTCCCCACCTGATACCTTCCCCACCTGCTGCCTTCCCCACCTGCTGCCTTCCCCACCTGATACCTTCCCCACCTGCTGCCTTCCCACCTGCTGCCTTCCCCACCTGCTGCCTTCCCCACCTGCTGCCTTCCTCACCTGCTGCCTTCCCCACCTGCTGCCTTCCCCACTTGCTGCCTTCCCCACCTGCTGCCTTCCCCACCTGCTGCCTTCCCCACCTGATACCTTCACCACCTGCTGCCTTCCCCACCTGCTTCCTGCCTACTGCCCTGCTCACAGAAACAGCATCAGTCAAAGGTGAAAGGTCAAACTCGGGATTAGCTGACTCCAGACCCTCTCTGTTACACCCAAACTCCTCATTCTGAACCCAGTTGTAATGCTCTCTCCTTGTCTCTCTCTCTCTCTCTCTCTCTCTTACTCTTCCGTCTCTCGTATTCAGTCAAATACATATTATCTTTACATATTTCTTTAGAGAGAGAGAGAGAGAGAGAGAGAGAGAGAGAGAGAGAGAGAGAGAGAGAGAGAGAGGGAGAGAGAGAGAGAGAGAGTTTGCCTGACCTCCCTCTCTCTCTCACTAAACCTAGCTTTATGTGAGCAATATTACAAGACCGTGAATGACGACTGACTCTAACTCACTTTCTCTCTCTCTCTCTCTCTCTCTCTCTTTCTCTCTCTGAATCGAACATACGGTATATACACACCCACATACACATACAACTCTCTCTCTCTCTCTCTCTCTCTCTCTCTCTCTCTCTCTTTCAGATCTCAAATTTCTGTGTGTAATAAGAGGTACACATACACGCTCATGGGACTACACGTACACACAGACATATACATACATACGCACACAAAACACCTTAGAACTGCACATACATACATACATACACAAATACACACACACCCTGGGACTCCATATACATACATACATACTTACATACATACATACACAAATACACACACACACACACACACACACACACACACACACACACACAGCTGAATAAGATTGCACATACACACACATACGCACACATACACCTTTGCTCATACACATACACACATATGGAACTGCACATACACATATACACACATACACAGAAAAACATCTGCATTGACTACACATACATACACACACACACACACACACACACACACACACACACACACACACATATATTGGAACACATACACATACACACACACACATCTATCTATTTATCTATCTATCTACCTACCTACCTACTTATCTATTTATCTATCTGTCTACCTACCTACCTACCTACCTACCTATCAACCTGTCTATTTATTTATCTATCTGCCTACCTACTTACCTTTCCATCTACCTGTCTATCTATCTATTTACCTACCTGTCTATCTATCTACCCATCTCAGTCTATGTTCCTGCCTATCTACCTACCTACCTACCTACCTACCTACCTGCTTGCCTGCCTACCTACCTACCTGCTTACCTACCTGCCTACTTACCTGCTACCTACCTACCTATCTACTTACCTACCTACCTACCTACCTATCGCCCTACCTATCTGTCTATCTATCTATCTATTCAAATGTGCACATACAGATAAACACAAATAAACATTCATATTAAATGTTTACACACACACACACACACACACACACACACACACACACGTACTTGATACACATACATACACATACACAGTTTAAGTATATACACGCATACAAGTGTACAAATAAAGGTATACATGTAAGTGGAGGTATATTCATGAAATTACGTACATATATTCACACACACACACACACACACACACACACACACACACACACACACACACACACGCACGCAATACCTCGTTAAAGGGCGGCGATTTTGGTGTGAGGGAAGGAGGAGGAGGAGGAGGAGGGGAAGAGAAGGAGGTAAGGAGGAGGAGGAGGAGGAGGAGGAGAGATGCGTGGGTGGGTGTGAGTGGAGGAAGAGGAGGAAGGGGAGGAGGATTAAGAAGGAAGGTAGGAGGAGGGGAAGAGGAGAGGAGAGGGAGGAGGAGAGAAGGAAGAGAGGAGAGGAGGGGATGGAGGGAGGAAGGGAGAGAAGCTCTCTGTATCCTTCGTCTCTCTCTCGGTCTCCGTCACCTGGCAACCCTCGCAGGCAGTCAGTGTGTCTCGAACAGTGAGAGGGGGAGCACGTAAGGTCTCTGCGCCACCTACACCCCTGCCATTCCACACCTGCCACCAACGCCACAACGACGATAGACGGTAGGACAATGGCGTAGTGATGTTTTCTCCTATTTCACGCCACTATTCCACCCCTCATTCCCTATTTCACTGATATTTTTAACTTTTGCTTTCATCCCATCTACACTCTTCCCCTTTCCACACCTTCCACACCTGCTAAGGACGCCACAACTGCGACAGGCGCTAGGACAGTTGTGTAATAATAGTTTTTCGCATTTTTTTGACCTTATTCCACCATTTCTTCCCCAGTTTTTAGTTATATAGTTTTTTCATTTCCAGTTCAAATTCCTTCTTTCCACAACCGCCACAACCGCACGAATGGAAATGAGCGATATTATTTTCGTTTTTTTTAATATTGCGTCTGATTTTTTGCTTTCCTTATCGTTTTTCGTGTGGGTTTAGAGCTGGTTTTAATTTATCATCGTCTATTCTCCACTTCACAGCGTCCACAACTACACGAATTTAGGACAGGTGTGGTGTATTGGTGATTTTACGTTATTATTATTATTATTATTATTATTTTATTATTATTATTATTGTATTTAGGACAGCTGTGGAGTATTGGTGATTCTAAGTTATTATATATTATTATTATTATTATTATTATTATTATTATCCTGTTATAATTTCTCCTTTTTTTTCTTTCTCTTTCTCTAACTTCATTTTCTCTATTTTCTCTAATTTTAGTTTCTATCTATCTTGCCAGACGCCCCAATCCCGTTTGGGGTGGCCACAAACAAATCGCCTCCAAGTCGCCCTGTCCCCCGCCATTTCACTTCAGTTATTATTATTATTATTATTATTATTATTATTATAGGGTATTCTCGAGGTTCTATTTCCCTATCTTTATTTTCTCTCAATTATTCAGAACCAAGATGGTTAAACAACAGATTAAAATCTCTCATAGGCCAAAGGAAAGGAATATATAGAAAAATAAAACGTGGAGAGGAACACTTACGTAACCGGTACACGATTTTAAATAGAGAAGTAAAGAGGGAGATAAGAAAAGCAAAGAGAAGTTATGAAATTAAGGTTGCCAGTGAATCAAAAGTAAACCCCAAGGGTTTTTATCAAATGTACCGAACGAAAAATAAAGATAGGATAGGACCACTCAGAACAGAATCAGGTGACATTACCAGTGAAGATAAAGAAATGTGCTCCATCCTAAATAATTATTTCATATCAGTATTCACCAAGGAAAATCTAAGCCTGGTCCCTCAAGCAGCAAATATTTACCATGAGAATACGGAAAATATTCTTAGTAAAATAACCATTAGTAAGGAGGACGTATTGAAAGAAATTAACAAGTTAAAACCTCAAAAATCGCCAGGTCCGGACGATATATATGCAAAAATTATAAAAGAAACCAAAGAATTATGTCAGCCACTTTTAACGTTATTTAATGACTCTTTAAGTTCAGGAGAAGTTCCAGAGGCGTGGAAAACCGCAAACGTAGTGCCCATCTTTAAAAAGGGTGATAAATCAGCTGCGTCGAATTATCGTCCGATAAGTCTAACGTCAATAGTAGGAAAAAATGTTAGAGTCAATTTTGGCAAATAAGATCAGAGAACACTTAGAAAGATTTAATCTTATTAACGAAAGTCAGCACGGATTCAGGCAAGGACGATCCTGCCTCACAAATTTGTTGTCATTCTACTCGGAGGTCTATGAGGCAGTAGATAGCGATAAAGCTTACGATGTTATTTATCTGGACTTTAGTAAAGCTTTTGATAGAGTCCCACACGAAAGGTTAGTTAGAAAGGTTCGAGCACACGGTATAGACGGCGATATCTTAAAATGGATAGAATCCTGGCTGAAAGGACGAAAGCAGAGAGTATTAATAAATGGAACTAAGTCGGACTGGGGATTAGTAACTAGCGGTGTACCACAGGGTTCAGTACTCGGTCCCTTATTATTTATCATATATATAAATGATCTAGACTTAGGAGTCAATAGCAGAATCAGCAAATTTGCCGACGATACAAAAATAGGGCGTATCATTAACTCGACTGACGATTGCCATTACTTACAAAAGACCTCGATACATTGTCCAAATGGTCTAAAACTTGGCAAATGGAATTTAACGTTGAAAAATGTAAAGTACTTAACGTAGGCAAGACCATTGGAGATACTAAATACAGCTTAGATAACAAAGAAATTAGCAAATCGGAATGCGAGAGATCTAGGAGTTATGATTAGTAACGACCTTAAACCTAGGCAACAGTGCATTAATGCGAGAAATAAAGCAAATAGGGTCCTAGGATTTATTTCGAGAAGCGTGAGCAATAGATCATCTAAAGTAATACTGAAACTTTATCTAGCATTAGTAAGGCCACATTTAGACTACGCAGTACAATTTTGGTGTCCTTACTATAGAATGGATATTAATTCGTTAGAAAATGTACAGAGAAGAATGACTAAAATGATACATGACGTCCGGAACCTGTCATATGAAGACAGACTGAAAAGACTAAATCTGCATTCGCTAGAGAGGCGTAGAGTAAGGGGAGACTTAATTGAGATTTTTAAGTGGATGAATGGTATAAATAAGGGAGATATTAGCAAGGTACTTAAAGTGAGCATACAGGATAGAACTAGAAATAATGGTTTCAAACTAGAAAAATTCCGTTTCAGAAAGGAAATCGGTAGAAATTGGTTTGGTAATAGAGTAGTAGACGAATGGAATAAGCTACCTAGTAAAGTAGTTGCTGCCTCTTCCATTGAGAGTTTCAAGCATAGGCTAGATAAGCATATGACAAATAAGGGGTGGATATAGAATAAAGAAAATATTATACCCAATACTAATTCAAAAATAAATTTTCTTTTCAGGTTACACTATGATAGTCTCTATTCTCCTTTCACACTTTCCTGTAAAATGTCCACGCCAGTTTTCTATACGGCGTGGTGTTCTTTCTGACTTTTTCCTGCCGGCTTCGGCTGGAGGGTTTGGAGGGCGGGGGAGAGCCTTCTTCTTTGCTATCCTTATCTCATTCTAGTAGTTCAGTTACTCTTCTAGGAGCTGCCTAGCATGGGCCAACCGGCCTACTGCAGTTGTCCTCTCTTCTTATGTTCTTATGTACTCTCCCATCTCTCTATCTCTTCCAAAATCCTCCTTTCTCAAAATCTTCCTTTTTTTCTCAAAATTTTTTCCTCTCCATACCTACCATGCCCTCCACGGCTCCAAAAAAAAAAAAAATCCATTATAATTTTTGGAATGACGGTTATATTTTGGCTGTAATGTTTTTTTGATTTTTTTTTAAATATATATATACCCTCCTTCCTCCCCCTCCCTATTTTTTTTGCTCGTGATTTATTGATGACTTATTGCACAGGTTAATTTTCTTGAGGTAAATAAATGTCTGTCTGTCTGTCTATCTGTCTACCTGTCTGTCTGTCTGTCGATCTGTTTACATGTCTGTCTGTCTGTCTGTGTCCCTATCTATCTATCTGTCTGCCTATCTGTCTATCTACCGTCTGTCTGTCTGCCTATCCATTGATCTGCCTGTCTGTCTGTCTGTCTGTCTGTCTGTGCCTATCTATCTATCTGTCTGTGTTTATATATCTATCTCAATTTATCTATCGACCTAAATCCCAGAAGGAGTGGTCATGAAATACCCTCCATGTCACACACACACACACACACACACACACACACACACACACACACACACACCTCGTACACAATGCTTCCCTGTGGTTTTTATCTTTTCTCTCTCTCTCTCTCTCTCTTGTTTACTGTCTTTTTCTTTGTTTTATTTACTTGGTCATCTCCTGTGGTCATCACTTTCATTTCCTCATCACTCAGGTCATCACCACACCTGTTGCTCCCATACATGTCATCACACCTTTCATCACCACACCTGTCACCACTACCACAGCTGTTACTCATCACCATTAGCCTACACTTGTCATCACTACCACATCGGTCACCACCACTCCTATCACCACCACACCTTTTATCATCACACGCATCACCACACCTCACCACCACACACGTCATCACCACACCTGCCATCACCACACTCATCACCACTCATCACACCACACCTGTCATCACCACTTATCACCACACCTCACCACCACACTCATCACCACACCTCACCATACACATGTCATCACCACACTCATCACCACAACACGGGATGGTGAGACGGGTTAGTGATGTCATAACCTTGCATCCCTCAGGCCACGCTCCTCATCACACTTCCATTCACCTTCATTCTCCTTCATTCTCCTTCATTATGCAACTTTCATATTTCACTCATCACACTTAGTCATCACAAATTTGTTTAAAGATGGGACAGTGTTCATCTCTCTCTCTCTCTCTCTCTCTCTCTCTCTCTCTCTCTCTCTCTCTCTCTCTCTCTCTCAATGAAATTATTTTTATATAGGTTATTGATCTATCTGTATCTATCTATAAATGAAGTTACCGCATTTCGTTATTGATCTATTTATCTATCTATCTGTCTAAATGAAATTATTTTTATATAGTCTATTGCATTTATTATCGCATATTTTAAAGCACATCTCCCATCATCATTAACTAGCAGTGTATTATTATTATTATTATTATTATTATTATTATCATCATCATCATCATCATCATCATCATCATTATTATTCCTCTTCTCCTCCTCCTCCTCCTCCTCCTTCTTCTTCTTCTTTTCATTGTTATTACCGTATTATTATTATTATTATTATTATTACTATTATTTATCTCAAGCATGAGTCTAAATTATTATACATTGCTTTCTGAATTTATATTGGATTTATTTTACAAGATTTACCGTGTCTAATGTATTCTTCAATTTATCCAAAGACCATATTAGAATTCTTTAAAAGGTTATCTCAAATCTCCAGTCTCGCTTAAATTTCTGATGTGTGTGTGTGTGTGTGTGTGTGTGTGTGTGTGTGTGTGTGTGTGTGTGTGTGTTTATTGCGGCCAAACGATATTTATATGTTTATTTGTGGTGTGGTGAAGGTTAGGAGAGAAAGTGATGATGGTGATGAGGTATGACGTGATGAATGCTAAGTTTGGGATATGATATGATGATGATGATGATGATACAATAATAATAATAATGGTGGACAGTTGTTTGATAATTACTACAAAAAAAGAACTGAATATTGAACAGAAAGTCACAATCACTACAACTATATTCCATCTATTTATCTGTCTATCTATGGCCAGACACCGTAATCCCATGAGAGGTGCACACAAACAAATCGCCTCCATGTAACCCTGTCCTCTACTGTCTGGTGGCTGCCCTCCCTTCAATGCACACCCCTCCCCCTCACAGACACATCCTCACCCCGTCCCTCCATCTCATCCTCGATCTCCCCCTCCCTCCCCATGTGGCTTTTTCTCTCCATCTTACACCCCTCTCTCATGTACCACTTCACCCCATCCCCCCTCATCGTCAGTCTCCCTCTTTCCCCCTTCACCTCATTCACATACACTCTCCTAGTCAGTCTCTCATTCTCCATCCTCTCCACATGGCCAGATCATGTAAAGTATTTCTCCCAATGCTTTCAGTCACATCCATATCCACACCACAACGCTCCTTGACTTCCTCATCCGTCTGTCTCTCCACGTAACTCCACATCCACACCACAACACTCATTCACTTCCTCATCTGTCTGTCTCTCCACGTAACTCCACATCCACACCACAACACTCATTCACTTCCTCATCTGTCTGTCTCTCCACGTAACTCCACATCCACATCCACACCACAACACTCATTCACTTCCTCATCTGTCTCTTTCCACGTAATTCCACATCCACATCAACACCTCAACGCTCCCTCACTTCCTCATCTGTCTGTCTCTCCACGTAACTCCACATCCACACCACAACGCTCCCTCACTTCCTCATCTGTCTGTCTCTCCACGTAACTGCACATCCACATCCACACCACAACGCTCCTTCACTTCCTCATCTGTCTGTCTTTCCACGTAACTCCACATCCACATCCACACCACAACAGTCATTCACTTCCTCATCTGTTTGTCTTTCCACGTAATTCCACATCCACATCAACACCCACAATAGTCATTCACTTCCTCATCTGTCAGTCTCTCCACGTAACCCGTCTGTCTACCGTATATATCTATCTGCGCGAACACTGTCTATCTATCTATCCATCAGTCAGTCTATCTTTATCTACTTCATATAGAACTGTATGTAAACTTATTTAATCTATATATAATTCTCTCTCTCTCTCAAAAGGGAATGGATTACATTATATTAGGATGTTTACATTATATATAAACATTGGACTACGTAGGGGAGAGAGAGAGAGAGAGAGAGAGAGAGAGAGAGAGAGAGAATGATTACATAACAGGAAACAGTAAGAAGCATTAAAGAGTGAAAAAGAGTGAAAGTTAATGACAAACGAAGAATTTATGTTGTAGAATGAGAGTGAATGAGGAGACGAAGAGAGAGTTGAGGTAGAGTGACGAGAGAGAGAGAGAGAGTGGTTAGAGTGAAAGAGAGTGAGATAACGGTGGTAATAACAGGATGGCGAGAGAGAGAGAGAGAGAGAGAGAGAGAGAGAGAGAGAGAGAGAGAGAGAGAGAGTTTATAAAGAATGATATATACAAACTCTTATTGAACATAGTAATTTGGCCAGGGAGAGATCACTATTCCCTTCGACTAGTAACCAAGGAGATTCAAGCCTACCTCACAACCTCTTCTTTAAATAGGTCATAGTAGGCCAGTTCCGTCAGATGAAAGGGAAACCAATTAAGTCCACGAAATTAGGACTAGGTGACAGGTTAATTACTCAGGTGTGTTAATTGCTCAGGTGTGTTACAGGTGATTTTGATGCGCCGGAAGTAGGAAGATTTTGTGATGTTTGAGTCGTGAAAGTTGGTGGTGTTTTGAGGCGTGAGATAGATATATAGGTAGGTAGGTAGGTAAATGGATGGATGGATGGATAGGTAGGTAGGTAGGTAGGTAAATTGATGGATAGATAGATAGGTTGGTAAATAGATAGGTAGAGAGGTAGGTAGGCTAGGTGGGTGGGTAGGTAGGTTAATGGATGGATGGATAGATAGGTAGGTAGGTAGGTAGGTAAATTGATGGATAGATATATAGGTAGGTGGGTTGGTAGGTAGGTAGGTAGGTAAATGGATGGATGGATGAATGGATATATAGGTAGACAGGTAGGTAAATGAATGGATGGATAGGTTTATAGGTAGGTGGGTAGGTAGGTAAATGGAAGGATGGATGGATAGGTGGATGGATGGATACGTGGGTAGATAGGTAGATAGATAGATTTATAGATAGATAGGTGTATAAATAGATGGTTGTATAGATAGATAGATGGATAGATCAAGTAGGTATATGGATTTATGGATGGATAGGTATATAAGCTGATAGATAGATAGATAGAAAGGAGACATGTTTCACTAAGGAGACTTGGTGATATTTCAAGCATGAGAGAGAGAGAGAGAGAGAGAGAGAGAGAGAGAGAGAGAGAGAGAGAGTTCCACAAGTGACTTTGATGCGTCTGAAAGTAGGGAGACGAAAGATATCATATTGTTTCGTCTGTTAATGAATCTCCGTAACGCCTTTTCGTAAGCGATTTATTTTGCTTATTTCATATTATTGTCCCATTCTCTGATATATTAATCCTTCTAACATGGCCATACTCCGCATAAATAACGTATAAAAGGATATTAACCAGCCATATTCAGAAAATAAATCGCTAAGGAAGAGGTGTTAGGGAGATTACTTCGCTGTAGGAATTTGGTATAAGAAATTGCCATAAAGCTTTACTTGGATTTGGAGTTGCCGTAATGCCTCTTCCCTAGCGATTTATTTTCAACCTTGATATGTTGTTATTTTATGTATTTTTGTATTTGTTTATACTTGGGTTTGGAGATGTCGTAACACCGTATTTGGCGACTTATTTTGCGCCTTACTACTCAATATCCTTTTCTTTTATGGCGACTGTCTCTACCAAACATTGATAGGCTAAACCGCATAAAAGCGAAGGACAGAAGCAGAAAGAGAGAGAGAGAGAGAGAGAGAGAGAGAGAGAGAGAGAGAGAGAGAGAGAGAGAGGAATGCCGAGGGTAAATATTTAGGAGTACTTTATATTACCTATTACTTACTAGATGTAGTAGTAGTAGTAGTAGTAGCCCCAGGTTCATGTCAACGTGAACCCAGTGGACTGCAGGCTGAAGTTGCCCTCTCCTGCAGTCCACCATGGTCCTTTCGGGGGATAGGGAGGGAGTTGAGGGACGTTTGTATAACCAGGCAGTTCCACCGACCAGTTATATCAGTGCCACCACGTGAAGGCCTATGTATGTGTGTATAACCAGGCAGCTCCACCGACCAGTTATATCAGTGCCACCACGTGAAGGCCTATGTATGTGTATGTATAACCAGGTAGCTCCACCGACCAGTTATATCAGTGCCACCACGTGAAGGCCTATGTATGTGTGTGTATGTATGTATGTGTGTGTATAACCAGGCAGCTCCACCGACCAGTTATATCAGTCCCACCACGTGAAGGCCACCCTCTCCAGCACTATAAACACGACTATAACACACACACACACACACACACACACACACACACACACACACACACACACACACACACACACACACACACACAAAACATTCCGCCTCGTTTCTCAAATATAAAACATGCTTCACTTATCTTCGTTTATTTTCACTTATCACTATTTATTGACTAACTTATCTGAGAACGCCATCACTCAGCAAGGCCGTAAAGTAGGAGAGGCCACTTCTTCGTGACTAGCATAAAGCACTTTTTTAAAACACCGCGAAATTTCCATATAAAGAAAACGCGAAACTGGTTCTTCTGTCCATTAGCATAGGGATGTTAATGCTGCCTCTCTCTCTCTCTCTCTCTCTCTCTCTCTCTCTCAATCTACCTACCTATCTGTCTGTATACAGACTCTCTCTCTCTCTCTCTCTCTCTCTCTCTCTCTCTCTCTCTCTCTCTCTCTCTCTCTCTCTCTCTCTCTCTCTCTCTCATTTATTCATTTTTCTGTCTTTAATATAAATTTTTAATACGTACTTGACATGGCAACCTAACACCTGTTCCTAAGCGATTTGATTTCCATATAACATCCATTCAGTCGTTTGTATAATATTTTCTTTCATTTCGACAAAAATATATTAAGATGTACAGAATGAATCGGTAAGGAAAAGGTGTTAGGGAATCGCCAAAGCCACATAGAATAGTACCCTCAGTGTATAGTTATCTGGGTTTGAACAGTGGATGCCCTGAATGAGATAGCCGTAGCGTGTATTCAATATGGACGGTGGGTTTTAGCGCAAGGGTGGTGATATGTGAAGGTTTGTACGTAGAAAGACTGACGGGCGTTAGAGAAGGG
>NC_136955.1:1567500-1570000 GCF_032717465.1 Coenobita brevimanus | reverse complement strand
CATTATGAGCTTCCTCTCCTGTGACGTCATTGAATTGATTACGTCATCAGATTTTTAGGCAATCAGGAAGGTGGATTAGGAATGGAACTTGTGACGTCATCATCTTTGGACCAATAGGAAGCTTAGTACAGGCCAGCTTCTATGACGTCACCATCCTCCGTGACGTCATCAATTCTGGGCCAATAGGACGCTCAGAAAATGCCATCCTTCGTGACGTCATCTTTTTTGGACCAATAGTAAGCTTCAGATTCTATGACGTCACCAGCCTCCGTGACGTCATCAGCCCATTAGCCAATCAGGTCTCGTTTAGCCAGGTCTTTTGAATCGGTAATTACTAAGCTAATTACAGGGTTAACGAACAGGTGCAATGAGTAGTTACACGAGACAGTAGTTGTGGTAGTTGTGGTGGTAGTCGGGTTAGGGATGTGGTAGGGATGTGGTTGTGGTACTTGTTGTGGTGGTGATGGTGGTATCATTGGTGGTGATTGTGGTGGTTGTGGTGTGGTCGTGGTACTGGTTGTGCTGTGGTTGTGGTACTGGTGGTGGTGTGATTGTGGTAGCTACTGGTTGTGATGTGGTTGTGGTACTGTTTGTGGTGTGGTTGTGGTAGGTACTGGTTGTGGTGTGATTGTGGTAGCTACTGGTTGTGATGTGGTTGTGGTACTGTTTGTGGTGTGGTTGTGGTAGGTACTGGTTGTGGTGTGGTTGTGGTAGGTACTGGTTGTGGTGTGATTGTGGTAGGTACTGGTTGTGATGTGGTTGTGGTACTGGTTGTGGTGTGGTTGTGGTAGGTACTTGTTGTGGTGTGGTTGTGGTACTGGTGGTGGTGTGATTGTGGTAGTGATGATGATGTGGTTGTGGTATGATGGTGGTGTGAGTGTTGTAGTTGTAGTGACAGTAGTATTAGTGATAGTGGTGGTACGTATGATGGTTGTGGTAGTTGTGGTAGCTGTGGTGGTTGTGTAATTTAACAAGTACTATCAAACCCATCCCATCCACACTACGAATATGTAAACGATAATATTTAAGAGATTTTTTTTTAGTGTAATATCCAAAATAAATCGCTCAGGAAAAGGCGTGACGGATCTTGTCCCTGCTATTCTGTGGGGTGGGTGGGAGAAGTGTGTGTGTGTGTGTGTGTGTGTGTGTGTGTGTGTGTTTGGTCAGTATGTATGTGTGTGTGTGTTTGGTCAGTCTGTGTGTGTGTGTGTTTGGTCAGTATGTATGTGTGTGTGTGTTTGGTCAGTCTATGTGTGTGTGTGTGTGTGTGTGTATTTGTATGTGTGTGTGTGTGTGTGTGTGTGTGTGTGTTTGGATTTGTATGAATGTATGTTTTTTGAATACATATTAGGTGTGTGTGTGTACCATTGTATGTGTGTATGTATATAAGTTAATATATGTATGTATGTATAGTGTATGTATGTGCATGTGTACACGCGATCAGTCTGTGTACGTGTAAATACCACTCCCTTTCTCTCCAAATCTGCGTCTTTGTATGTATGTATGTGCGTGTGTAGGCCTAGTTGTGAACGTGTGTGTGTGCATGTATACTCGGGGGTTAATTTGTGTGTGTGTGCACGTGCGTGTGCGTGCGAGTACCCAGTTTCCCTTTCTCTCCATATGTGTGTGTGTGTGTGTGTGTGTGTGTGTGTGTGTGTGTTTTGTTTATATACTGTATTGTGTGTTGGCCTTTTTACACACACACACACACACACACTCTCTTTCTCTCTCTCTCTCTCTCTCTCTCTCAAGAACCCTCCATCTCTTACAATGGCCTGATGACGTCATAACTTAAGGGCTCAAGTTCGAATCCGTCGAGAGAGAGAGAGAGAGAGAGAGAGAGAGAGAGAGAGAGACAAAAATTCATATAAAAGATAGACATAGAGGTAAAGGAAGATAGATAGATAGATGGACGGACAGATGGATAGATTGAGAGAGAGAGAGACGGGGGGTGAGGAGGGGGAGGGAGAGAGAGAACTATAGAGGTGAAGGGGGGCAAGGGAAGGCAGGAGGGGAGGTAGGGAGGGAAGGAAGGGGAGGGGGAGGGAGGGAGGAGGGAAGGAAGGGGAGGGGGAGGGAGGGATGTGGTAAAGAGAGAGGTCAGGGGTGATGGAGGAAAGGGAATATGGGGAGGGGGAGGGGGAGGGAAGGAGGGAGGGAAGAAGAGAAGGAAGGAGGGAGAGGAAAGGTGAGAGGAGGTAGAGAGATTGGGAGGTGAGGATGGAGATGAGGGTGAGGGAGAGAGAGGGTGAGGAGGGTAGGCATGAGAGAGAGGTTGAGAGGGTCAGGGTGAGAGAGGTTGAGAGGTGAGGGAGGGGGTGAAGGTACAGGTGAGGGATGAGGGTGAGATAGGGGTTGAGAATGAGAGATGAAGGTGGAGATCTTTAGAGGTGAGGGGGAGGTGAGGGAGGGAGTGGATGAGAGGGGGTGAGGGATGAGGGTGAGATTGAGAGAGGATAAGGGTGAGAGAAGAAGGTGGAAGGTGAGGGTGATGGAGTGA
>NC_136955.1:1550000-1562500 GCF_032717465.1 Coenobita brevimanus | reverse complement strand
TAATGTACACTTGATCAAACTACCCTACCCTGCCCTGCCCTGCCCCACCCTACCCTACCCTACCCTACCCTACCCTACCCTGCCCTACCCAATCCTACCCTACCCTACCCTGCCCTACCCAATCCTACCCTACCCTACCCTACCCAATCCTACCCTACCCTGCCCTACCCAATCCTACCCTACCCTACCCTACCCAATCCTACCCTACCCTACCCTACCCTACCCTTCAGTGTTAACTGCAATACACTGCACTTCCCATTCTGAGAGCGAGAGAGAGAGAAAGAAAGAGAGAGAGAGAGAGAGAGAGAGAGAGAGAGAGACAGAGAGAGAGAGAGAGAGAGAGAGAGATCACTTCTGACCTTTCCTCGTGCTTAAGGTGGTGATGATGTTGATGTTTATGGTGATGATGATGATGATGGTGATGGTGATGATGATTATAATGATGGTTGCGATGGTGATGAATGTTCAGAAAGAGAGAGAGAGAGAGAGAGGTCACCAGTACCTCACGTCTCCAGTGACCTTTGACCTCCAGCTGGCTCTCTCTCGGGTCACGGTCTAGGAGAGAGAGAGAGAGAGAGAGAGAGAGAGGGATTGAAGGAGGATGAGGGGTAGATTGAAGGAGGAGGGGTAGATTGAAGGAGGAGGGGTAGATTGAAGGAGGAGGGGTAGATTGGAGGAGGAGGGGTAGATTGAAGGAGGAGGGGTAGATTGAAGGAGGAGGGGTAGATTGGAGGAGGAGGGGTAGATTGAAGGAGGAGGGGTAGATTGGAGGAGGAGGGGTAGATTGAAGGAGGAGGGGTAGATTGGAGGAGGAGGGGTAGATTGAAGGATAAGGGGTAGATTGAAGGATAAGGGGTAGATTGAAGGATGAGGGGTAGATTGGAGGAGGAGGAGGGGTAGATTGAGGATGAGGGGTAGATTGAAGGAGGAGGGGTAGATTGAGGATGAGGAGTAGATAGATGAGGCTGGATAGATAGAGACCTGCAGCTGAGTTGGGATGGAGTTACGTGGAGGGGGTTTGGTTTCAATGGCAAGAAATAGACTCTGTATGACGTCAGGCAGTAGATAGATAGATAGATAGGTGGGTAGGTAGGTAGATAGGTAGGTAGGTAGGTAGATAGATAGGTGAGTTGGTAGGTAGGTAGGTAGGTCGGTACATATATAGATAGGTAGGTGGGTAAGCAGGTAGGTTGGTAGGTAAATAGATAGCCAGGTAGGTAGGTAGGTAGATAGATAGAAAGATAGATAGATAGTATTGTTTTCCATGTGCTCGTATTTAGAATATGCGATTGTGATGATGATGATGATGATGATGATGATTGTGATGATGGTGAATGTTGATGATAAAATTGATGTTATATTGATGATGATGATGTTGATGATGATGACAGTAATGTGTGATGCTTAGAATGTTTGTGATAGTGATGGTGATGTTTTGTGGTGATATTGATGATGATGGTGATGATGGTGATGAAGATGATGATACGAGTGACTGTAATGATGGTAAATAATATGACAATAATAATAATAATAAAAATAATAGTAATAATAGTAGTAGTAGTAGTAATAATAATGATAATAATAATAATAATAATAATGTCTGATGTTAATGATGTTACCTGTTAATTAACCTCTCTCTTTCTCTCTCTCCAGGTGAGTGATAATCAACCTCGTCTCCTTGGTTGGTAAGTCGTTCAGCTGCTCTCTCTCTCTCTCTCTCTCTCTCTCTCTCTCTCTCTGTGAAAAATGTATAAGAGTGAATATTGTGTAAGGAATGTATGACAGTGAAGAATCAATGAAGGTTGTGTGTGTGTGTGTGTGTGTGTGTGTGTGTGTGTGTGTGTGAAAGCGAAGAATTTATAAAGGTAAGTTGTGTGTGTGTGTGTGTGTGTGTGTGTGTGTGTGTGTGTGAAAGTGAAGAATTTATAAAGGAAGTGAATGGAAGAGTGAGTTTTGTGTGTGTGTGTATGTGTGTGTGTCCGTCCATCACCACACCACCACAGTCCCTCCACCACACTCTACCACACTACCACAGAATGAGTCACCTAGGTACGGCAAATAAGGGATGTGGTTACTCAAGAGTCAGACAACTCTTGGCACATAAAAACTAGCTCCCCTAAAGAGTAGAGTGTGGTGGTGTGGTGGTACTGTGGTGGTGGGGGGGGTAGGGGTGAAAGAGGTGTGGTGGTGGTGTGGAGGGAAGGGTTAGGATTGTGGTGGTGGTGGTGGGGAGAGAGAGGAGAAGGGTTGTGGTGGTGGTTGTGGTGGTGGGGAGAGAGAGGAGAAGGAAGGTGGTAGTGGTGGTGTGGTGGTGGTGAGGTTGGTAAGGATGATGATAATGATGATGGTTGTGGTGGTGATGATGATGATGATTGTCATGATGATGGGGAGGGAATGGGAGAAGGAGGAAGAGGGTGACAGATGATGAAAGTAATAATAATAATAATAATAATAATAATAATAACAATAATAATAATAATAATAATAATAATAATAACAATAATAATAATAATAATAATAATAACAATAATAATAATAATAATAATAATAATAATAATAACAATAATAATAATAATAATAATAATAATAACAACAACAACAACAACAATAATAATAATAATAATAATGATAATAATAATGATAAAAATAGTAACAATCATCATCAGGTAAGTGAACAACAACAACAACATAAGCCTGACTAGAGCGCCTGTCTGACTCTCTTGCTGACCCCGATTCAAACCCACGCAGCGATCAGCATTTAAGTGGGTGAGGTAGTGTGTCCTTGCATGTGTTTGATAGTATGTGTAGATTACTTACTTCCCGCGTCCTCTCTCTCTCTCTCTCTCTCTCTCAGCACAACCCCTTCACCCTGCGTACATAATTTTAACCCTTTTCCCACAGTGTTTCGTCTGTTTTCATCTGAGGAAACTGGACAAGGCCCCTAACACCTTTTCCTAAGCGATTTATTTTGCTTATATATTAACAGTCCTCTTCTGTGATATACAAATCTTTCTAACATGGCTATGCTCTGTATAAATAACGTACAAAAGGATATTAACCAACGATATTTAAAAAAAAAAACTAAATCGCTAAGGAACAGGTGTTAGGGAGCTTCCTTACCCGACGAAAATGAGTCTCCTTGGTTACTAGTCAAATCCACACTCCAATCTGACTACACCTGGCCATCAACTGAGCTGAAAGGGGTTAGGGATCTTTGTCAGTGAGTCTCCTTGGTTACTAGTCAAATCCACACTCCAATCTGACTACACCTGGCCATCAACTGAGCTGAAAGGGGTTAGGGATCTTTGTCAGTGAGTCTCCTTGGTTACTAGTCAAATCCACCCTCCAATCTGACTACACCTGGCCATCAACTGAGCTGAAAGGGGTTAGGGATTCAGAAACAACGGAATAATAATAATAATAATAATAATGATGATGATGATGATAATGACCCGAGGTAGTAGTGGTGATAATGATAGCAATAGTAGTAGTTGTATAGTAGAAGCGACAATAATAATGATAATAATAATAATAATAATAATAATAATAGTTCTTCATTATTATTCATCTTTATTATTTTTCAATTTTTTCCTTTCCATATACAGGTAAAATGAAGAGAAAATACTCACCTGACCTTATAATTATTCATCATACCAGGTTACCCCCACACCTGTCATTCTACACACCTGTCATTCTTAAGCTATTCATTCTACACCTGTCAGTCTACACACCTGTCATTCTACACACCTGTCATTCTTAAGCTTGTCATTCTACACCTGTCACTTAACACACCTGTCATTCTTACACTTGTCATTCTACACACCTGTCATTCTTAAGCTTGTCATTCTACACTTAACACACCTGTCATTCTTACACTTGTCATTCTACACACCTGTCATTCTTAAGCTTGTCATTCTACACACCTGTCATTCTGAAGCTGGTCATTCTACACACCTGTCTTTCTTACACTTGTCATTCTACTGTACACACTTGTCATTCTTAAGCTTGTCATTCTGCACACCTGTCATTCTTAAGCTTGTCATTCTGCACACCTGTCATTCTTACACGTCATTCTACATACCTATCTTTTTTAGCTTGTCATTTTACACACCTGTCTTTCTACACCTGTCATTCTGCACACCTGTCATTCTTATACTTGTCATTCTACACACCTGTCATTCTTACACGTCATTCTACACACCTATCTTTTTTAGCTTGTCATTTTACACACCTGTCATTCTACACACTTGTCATTCTTCACATCTGTTGTCATACGCGTGTTATTTTGAGAGAGAGAGAGAGAGAGAGAGAGAGAGAGAGAGAGAGAGGAGATATGGGGAGGAAAGGAGAGAAAAAAATGGAGGAAGGGAGGGTCATGTCTACAAGTTTACCTCCAACACCTCCAAATAAGGCTACGTGAGTCACCCCTCCCTCCCCCCCCTCCCCCACTCCAACTCTCACTCTCTCTCCCTCCCTCTTTCCCTCCCTCCCTCCCTCCCTCCCCCGAACTCCTCCTTTCTTTCCCTCCATCCCTCGCTCCAACTCTCAGTCCTTCTCTCCCTCCCTCTTTCCCTCCCTCCCTCCCTCCAACTCCCCCTCTCACTCCCCATTCCTTCCTTCTCCCCTTCCCTACCCTCCCTCCCTCCCTCCCTTCCTCTCTTTTCCTTCCTCCATCTCTCTCTGAAGCTTTTACATTCCCTCCCTCTTCCTTCCTTCTCTCCTCCCCCCCCCTCTCTCCCTCCCATGCCTTTCTCTTTCTCCTCTTCCACTTTTCCTTTCTTTCCCTTCCTCCTCCTTTCCTCCCTCCCTCCCTCCCCTGTTTCCTTTTCCTTTCTTCCATCCCTCCCTCTCTCCTTCCTTCCATCCTCCCTTCCCCTCCTTCCCTCCCTCTCCCCTTCCTTTCTGTTTTCCCCTCTTCCCTCACATATGCTTCCATCCCCCTCCCCCCCCTCTCTCTCTCTCTCTCTCCTTATACACCCAATCCTCTCTCTTTCACTCCCCCTCCCCCCTCCCCCCATCAATAAAAGGCTGAGTTCCATATTAGCTCATGTGTGGTAAACAGGTCACCTCTCTCTCTCTCTCTCTCTCTCTCTCTCTCTCTCTCTCTCATATTTCATCTATCTAGTATGTCTTTACATAAAATTTACACTTCATTCATACACCTAGACCTCGACAAAGCTTGCCATACAGTAGATAGATAGGTAGATAGATGGATGGATAGATAGATAGATAGGTAGATAGACAGATAGATGTATAGGATTTTAAACGCCTACAAAAACAATAGGTACCGGTATTTAAAAACGTTCATTCATACACCTCTCTTATATGACAAAAACTCACACCTCTGAACTTTATGAATGAAAGGCCTACGACTCTACCCTTAGCCCTTTAATTATGCCTAAAATGAATGAATAGTAGACCACGTGTTTACTATCACTGGAAACTTGTGAATGAAAGACCTACAACACTACCCTTAGCCCTTTAAATATGCCTAAAATGAATGAATAGTTGACCACGTGTTTACTATCAGAGGAAACTGAATGAAAGGCTTACAACACTACCCTTAGCCCTTTAAGTGTGCCTAAAACCATGAATGAATAGTAGACCACGTGTTTACTTTCACTAGAAAATTATGAATGAACTCTACAACTTAACTCGGTGGATCTTTAAAAATGGCTACCTCAAAAATCATGAATGAATTTTAGGCTACACGCGTTTACCTTTTCCACTCTAACTTGGCCCAGATTTTCGTCCTTTTGCAGCTTATTTCACGGAGCTCAGTGTCAGACAGTACTACGGCTCCACGTCCCTCCCATAGCACTTATTCGTGACTAGCATCATGTTGTAGTGACAATTTAGTGCTACAGTTCTGAACAGGTGTCACATGTGTTTACGTAACGAAGGAATCTGTGAATGAAAGATGGACAGGTGTATTATGGACCTTTAAATTTACGTTGGTTTATGAATGAGCGAGTACTAGACTCCTTTCACTTTAACTTGGCCCAGAATTTCGTCCTTTCGAAGCTTATTACCCCTAGCACAGTGGAAGAAAAAGACAATACTACGGCTCTACATCCTTTCCATAGCACTTCCTCGTGACTGGCATCATATTCTGGCGTTAATCATTGCTACAACTCGGCATTCAAGAGGGAGAAATTTTTAGGCCAGGTTAGTGTAAAACGGGTATAGCAATGTTTACTTAGAGCTTTAATTGTTTGTGTTGGAGTGGGGAATCTTTACGTTGTAGCTCCTCTCACCATTCCCCCTCCATTCTGTCTTCTCATTCTCTCTGTCACATATTATGGTTCATTTGCCTGGGTATACACACGTTCTTCAACTACTTCCCTATCCACCCACCCGATAAAGTAAGGGCATATTAAGCCTGCAGTCCATAGGGTTCACGTTTCGATACACCTGGAGACACAACAACAAGTCTATATATACTACATTTAAAGGGATTTGTGAATGAATTTAAATGCCTCTAGCCTGGACCTTTAAATATTCGTAGGAAGACGCTTATGAATGGGCGAGTACTAATGCTATTGTTTACATGGAGCTTTAAATCTGCCCGGACTTTTAAATCTGGGTGGGCCTTTTAATTTTGAATGAGGGAGTTGTAGACGTGTTTGTGAATGAAGGTGTGGGTGCATTTTAAAGGGATTTTGATTGTGTTTGGAAGTGTGTGTGTGTGTAATTCACCGGGTCGGTCAGGATCACTTGATGGTCGTGATGGTCAGCTTTTACCCTCCCGGAAGGGAGCTGAGAGCTCATATAGTCCGATCTAAGGGCAAGGCTGTGACCTTCACACACGCAAACACCCGTCCCCTTGCTCCAGGGGGACAGTAACCACCCACTTCGTCAGTGAAACTTTTCGCAACCTGAGCGAGGCGCGAACTCCCGTCCACCAGTTGGCAAGCGGGAACGTTACCACTGCACCAGCGAGCGTGTGTGTGTGTGTATGTGTGTGTGTGTGTGTGTGTGTGTGTGTGTGTGTGTGTGTTTTGAAAATTCGACTCCTACGCTGTACCCACAAATTGTCACAACTCTCTCTCTGTCTCTGTCTGTCTGTCTGTCTCTCTGTCTCTCTCTCTCTGTCTCTCTCTCTCTCTCTCATTTGTAACCCTGTCTCTTTATCTGTGTGAGCCTAAAATGGAGGAACGAATTAGTTAAGAAGCTGAGGGAGTCTTTGGAGGAGGGAGGGAAGGAGGGAGGGGGAGGGAAGGAGGAAAGGAAAGGGGGGAAAAAAGGAGGAAGAAACGAAGGAAGGAGATGAAGAGAGGGAAAGAAGAAGGAAGGTAAAGGAGAAAAAAGGAGAGAATTGAGAGAGACACGAGGGAAGGAGGGAGGAAAGAACGGTGTGGATGGAGGAAGAAAGAAAGATAGAATGAAGGAAAGAAAGAGAGATTTGAACGAGTGGGTGAAAGGAAAGGATTGACTGCGTGATTCAATGAAGGAGAGAGAGAGAGAGAGAGAAAGAGAGCGGAGGGGATGGGGGAGATGGAGAGAGAGATGGAATTTAACTGCCCGTGTGGGAGGTGAGGGAGATTGAGGGAGGGAGAGACAGGTAGGGAGGGAGGGAGGGAGGAATAGATTGAGACACTTTGAGCTTTCCAAGTAGGGAGAATGAGGGAGGGAGCGAAGAAGGAGGGATTATAGGAGAGAGAGGGAGGGAGGGAGGAAGAGGTTGAAGACAGTATGGGGAGAGAGAGAGAGAGAAGGAGTAGGAGGAGGAGAGAGAGAGAAGGAGGGAAAGGAGAAGCGAATGATGGAAGAAAGAAGGAAGGAAGACAGTAAGGGGAAAAGAGTGAAGAGAGAGAGAGAGAAGATGGGTAAGAAGGAAGGAAGGAGAGAAGGAAGGAAGAGAGGGAGGAGAGAAGGAAAGAAGGAAGGAAGGGAGGGAGGAAGAACCAACGAATGAAAAGAGAAAAGAAGCCAAGGAAAGAAGGAAGGAAGAGAGACGCGAGGAAGGAAGGAGGGAAGTGAAGGAAGGAAGGAAGGAGGGAAATGAAGGAAGGAAGGAAGGAGGGAAATTAAGGAAGGAAAGAAGGAGGGAAGTGAAGGAAGGAAGAAAGGAGGGAAGTGAAGGAAGGAAGGAAGGAGGAAAATGAAGGAAGGAAAGAAGGAGGGAAATGAAGGAAGGAAGGAAGGAAGGATCTCATCTAGAACAGGGCTTTTTGAACTTTCCATATTTGGCACTGAGTAAGAGTGTGTGTGTGTGTGTGTGTGTGTGTGTGTGTGTGTGTGTGTGTGTGTGTGTGTGTGTGTGTGTGTGTGGGGCCGGGTGTATGTACGAGTTTGTGTGAATTATGTGTGTGTGTAAGGGTGAAATGTGTGTGTATATGTGTGTGTGTGTATGTGTATAAATGTTTGTGTGTGTGTGTGTGTGTGTGTGTGTGTGTGTGTGTGTGTGTGTGTGTGTTAATATTCACAAAAGACCTGATCCATTCACAACTCATTGCTCATTCTGCCAACCTGAAGACCTTGGCGGGTTGGTTGTGTAAGAGTGTGGTGATTGTGGTGGTGGTGGTGAGTGTGGTAGGGGTGATGGTAGTGAGTGTGGTGGTGGTGGTGAGTGTGGTAGGGGTGATGGTAGTGAGTGTGGTGGTGGTGGTGATGGTGATTGTGATGAGATTTGAGGTATGAGGTGGGAATGAGTCTCCTTGGTTACTAGTCAAATCAGTCCTCCAGTACGAACATCTGACCATCAATTAAGCTGAAAGGATATGTGAGGTTAGGATAGTAGTAGTAGTAGTAGTAGTAGTAGTGGTGGTGGTGGAGGTAATAATAACAGTAGTAGTAGTAGTAGTTGTAGTAATAGTAGTAGGGATAGCAGTAGTAGTAGTTCAAGTAGTAGTAGTAGTAGTAGTAGTTGTAATAGCGGCAGTAGTAGAAATAGTAGTGGTAATAGTAGTAGTAGTAGTCTCCCTCCCATCTCTCCCTCCTCCATCATCATCATCATCATCATCATCATCATCATCATCATCATCATCATCACCCCCTCCTACCCCCTACCAGCGTGTCATTGTAATTTCGTGGGTGTTACGTGTTAATTGGACGCGGCGAATTAAATCATAGTTACCCCTTCATTGTCTTCTCTTATTCCGTTTTCTTTGCCTTGTATTTTTTGTTTTTCGTATTGTTTTTCGGTTTAATCTCTCTCTCTCTCTCTCTCTCTCTCTCTCTCTCTCTCTCTCCATTTCTCCTCCCTTCTCTCTACCGTATCTTCTCCCTCTCTCTCTCTCTCCCTCTTTTTCTCTCATTCCCTCCCTCTTCTCTCCCACTTTTCTCCCGCACTTCTCCCTCTCTCCACCTTTCCTCTCCCTCTCTCTCCTCCCTTCCCTCCCTCATTCTTTCCCTCCCCTCCAGCTTCCCTTACTCCCTCCCCCCTCTCTCCTCCCTTCTCTCCATCTTTCTCTCCATTTCCCTCCCTCCCTCCACCACACTGATATATTAGGCACCATATACCTTATACAGGTGTGTGGTTAGGTAGAAGGACTGCTGTGGTGAAAGTGGTGATTGTGGTGGTGGTGGTGGTGGTGATTGTGATGGTTGTGGTGGTGGTGGTGGTGGTAGCTGTGGTAGTCCCGTATGGTTGTGGTGGTAGTTGTGGTGTGGTGGTTGTGGTACGGTAGTGGTGGTGGTAGTGGTGGTAGTTTTGATGGTCGTGTGTGGTTATGATGGTAGTTGTGGTTGTGGTGGTGGTAGCTGTGGTTGTGGTGGTGAGGTGCTGTACTGTAGTGGTGATGGTGGTAGTTGCAATAGTGGCGGTGGCGATTGTGGTAGTTGTGGTGATTGTGGTAGCGACCCAGCCCCTTTCTCTGGTTGTCCAATAAACATCACCATATTAGGGGAGGTCCAGGCGGTGTGGTGGTAGTTGTGGTAGGTGTGGTAGTAATGGTAGTAGTGGTAGTTGTGGTGGTTGTGATGGTATGGCAGTAGTGGTAGATGTGTGTGTTGTGGTAGGTGTGGTGGTTGTGGTAGGTATGGTAGTTATGGTAATTGTGGTAGGTATGGTAGTTGTGGTAATTGTGGTAGTATTGGTAATTGTGGTAGTAATGGTAGCTGTAGTAGTGGTAATTACGGTAGTTGTGGTAGTAGTGGTAATTGTGTTAGTATTGGTAGTATTGGTAGTTGTGGTAATTGTGGTAATTGTGGTAGTTATGGTAATTGTGGTAGTTAGGGTAGTTGTGGTAAGACCTCCTTAGTATATGAAAGAAAGACCCAAGCAAAACAATTCCCTTGAGGTGTTGAGAAGGAAGAGAAGGAGGGAGGAGGGAAGGAGAGTGATGGAGGAGGAGGGAGGATGGAAAGAAGGAGGGAAGGAAGAAGGAGGAGGGAGGATAGAAAGGAGGGAAGGAATGGAGAGAGATGGAGGAGAAGGGAGGAGGGAAGGAAAGGAAAGAAATGAAAAAGGGAGGAAGGAGGGAAGGGAGGAAGTGGAGGAGAAGGGAGGAAGGAAGGAAGGAGGGAAGGAAGGAAGTGGAGGAGAAGGGAGGAAGGAAGGAAGAGGGATAGAAGGAAGGAGGGAAGGAAAGGGAAGTGATGGAGGAGAAGGGAGGAGGGAAGGAAGGAAGGAGGAAGGATATAAAAAAGGAGGGAAGGAAAGGAGAGATGGAGGAGAAGGGAGGAGGGAAGGAAGGAGGTGGAGGAGAGGGGAGGAGGGAAGATACAGGAAGGGTAGAAAGAAGAGGAAGGAGAGAGAGGAGAAGGAGGGAAGACAGGGAAGGAAGGAGGGAGGAGGGAAGGAAGGGAAGGAGAAAGGAAGGAACGAAGTGAAGAAAGAGGGAAGGAAAAAGGAGTGAAGGAAGGAAGGAAGGAGAAGTGAAGGAAGGAAGGAGGGGAGGGAGGGAAGGTGAAGGAAGAGAGAGAGAGAGAGAGGAAACAAGGAGAGAAGAGGACATCATCATCACCATCATCATCATCATCATCATCATCATCATCATCATCATCATCATCATCATCATCACCATCATCATCATCATCATCATCATCATCACCATCACCTACACCCTCGATGGGAAGAGGTTTAGGTAGCGTTATATAAGTCATTTGTCCCTCTACCAGGACAGACAGTGGGCATTAGCGCTGTGTACGTGATGTGGCTCCGTGAATGTGTGTGTGTGTGTGTGTGTGTGTGTGTGTGTGTGTGAGTGTGTGTGTGTGTGTGTGTGTGTCTGTCTGTCTGTCTGTCTGTCTGTCTGTCTGTGTCTGCTTCTTCTGTGTACGTGATGTGGGTCCGTGAATGTGTGTGTGTGTGTATGTTTGTGTGGGTGTGTGTGTCTTTGTCTGTCTGCTTCTGTGTGTGTGTGTGTGTGTGTGTGTGTGTGTGTGTGTGTGTGTGTGTGTCTTTCTGTCTGTCTGTCCCTGTGTCTGCTTCTTCTGTGTGTGTGTGTGTGTGTGTGTGTGTGTGTGTGTGTGTGTGAGGGCGGGTTTGTGTGTGTGTGTGAGGGGGGTTTGTGTGTGTGTGTGAGAGAGAGAGAGAGAGAGAGAGAGAGAGCTACTAAGAAGGGATGAGACAGACATGATAAGAGGGAGACGTGACTGGGATTAGATAGATAAGAGATAGATAGAGGCAGAAAAAGATAGATAAATAAACAGACAGAGGCAGGGAAAGATAGATAGATAGGTAGATAGACAGGCAGGCAGAGGCAGAGAAAGATAGATAGATAGATAGACAGATAGATAGATAAAACAGACAGCCATGCAGACAGACAAACCAATAGATAGACATAGGAAAGGCAGGCAGATAAATAGATAGATGGATAGATAGACAGAGGCTCTAGGAGGGGGGGGAGGAGCTTAAAAGTGATAGATGTAGATAGATACATGAATAGATAGACAGGAAAAGAGAGAGAGAGAGAGAGAGAGAGAGAGAGAGAGAGAGAGAGAGAGCGAGAGACAGCAGGCAAAACCACTCGATCCCTTAACACACCTTTCTAGGCAACTTGGCCTTGTGTTGTTGTGAATAAAACATTTACTGCAGTTCCCCCTCTCCCTTCCCCCCTCCCTCCCTCCCTCCCTCCTCTACCTGTTCACCCCCTCCCCCCTTCCCCCACCCCCCAGTGTTCTGTTCTCTCTCTCTCTCTCTCTCTCTCTCTCATACCTAATTTTGTCACTATCTTATTAAATTGAGAGAGAGAGAGAGAGAGAGAGAGAGAGAGAGAGAGAGAGCGAGAGAGAGAGGTACTTGTGTAAATTCCTACTCCCGCCCACACACACTCCTGCTCACTCACTCGTACACACACACACACACACACACACACACACACACACACACACACACACACACACACACACACACACCACACAAGCGAATCGACGTGTCCATCCAAGCACATAGGCAAACACTCATCTTCCTACCTACTTAGACGCGCACACACACACACACACACACACACACACACACACACACACACACACACACAATTATAACATAGCTTGAATGCACAGAGAGACATACCCCCTCTGTGTGTGTGTGTGTGTGTGTGTGTGTGTGTGTG
>NC_136955.1:1540000-1542500 GCF_032717465.1 Coenobita brevimanus | reverse complement strand
CACACACACACACACACACACACACACACACACACATTCTCTCCATCCGTACAGTGTGAAGAGGTAAATAAGGATCTCTCTCTCTCTCTCTCTCTCTCTCTCTCTAACACTTGACCTATTGATATAACAGAGATATCTTTCATAAATGATTGTTTTATTAAAAAATATAAAGAGTGAAAATAAAGAGAGAGAGAGAGAGAGAGAGAGAGAGAGAGAGAGAGAGAGAGAGAGAGGTGGTTGTGAGAAGAGGTAGGCCTTGAACTAGGTAGGAGGACAAGGTGGTGGAAATGAGAGAGAGAGAGAGAGAGAGAGAGAGAGACAGACAGACAGACAGACAGACATTGAGGGGTAATATTGTGTTATTTTGGGTATTATTTCAATTCTAATTTTTTTTCTTGTTTTTCTAAGCTGTCATTTTAATCTGTCGTTCTAAGCTGTTATTTCAAGCTGTCATTCAAAGCTGTGTTTCTAGGCTGTCATTCTGTTCTTCTAAGCTGTTGTTTTAAGCTGTCATCCTAAACTTTTATTCTAAGCTGTTATTTTGAGTTGTTATATGGTTTTCTAAGCTGTCATTCTTTTATGGTAAGCTGTTTGTAATTGTAAGCTGTCATTCTAAGCTGTCATTGTTATTCTAAGCTGTTCTTCTGTCTTCCTAAGCTGTCATTGTCTATCTAAGCCGTCATTCTGTTATTCTAACCTGTTCTTCTGTGTCATTTCAGAGTTGATCTGGCAGGGAACATCGGCACACAACAAAGGTAAGCCGTTCTGTTCTATTGTTCACTCCTATTAAGTTTGTTCTCCATGTTCACCCCCTCTTCCCCGTTATACGATGTTGTACCCCGTTATGCGATGCTGTTCCCCGTTATACGATGCCTGTACCCCGTTATACGATGTTGTTCTGCCATCTTGTTATACGATGTTCTTCTTCGCTCTTCCGTTCTTCTCCGCTTTACGATCCTGTTCTTCCGTCTTGTTCTATGATGGTCTCTGTTCAGCCGTTCTTCCCCGCCTTTACGATGCTGTTCTTCCATCTTGCCTTGTTATACGGTGTTCTTCTTCGTCCGCACCGTCTCTTGTGGTCAGGAGCGGGAGGTGTCATGTGTCAGAGAGAGAGAGAGAGAGAGAGAACATGAAAAGTATAGATAGGAAGGAAAAGATAAATGAGAGATAACGATAGAGAGAGAGAGAGAGAGAGAGAGAGAGTTTTATATATATGCAAAGAGAGAGTTGTGTGTTTTGTGTGTATGTTTGTATTTTTCTGTGTACGTTTACGATGATTGATGTTTGCATATTTGTGTGTGTGTGTTTGTGTGTGTATCATGATATTTGTGTGTGTGTGTGTGTGTGTGTGTGTGTGTGTGTGTGTGTGTGTGTGTGTGACTCACTGGGGTTAATGAGGTCATGGTTCGTGGCTGCTGACCTGTACGTGCACACAGATACATATAATACATATAAAACACACACACACACACACACACACACACACACACACACACACACAAATATAAGGAAACACTCACTTATACTCCTAGACAGACAGACATTATGCATATCCACACACACACACACACACACACACACACACAAATATAAGGAAACACTCACATATACTCCTAGACAGACAGACATATGCATATCCACACACAACACACACACACACACACACACACACACACACACACACACACACACACACACACACACACACACACACACACACACACACACACACACGCAACCACATTTACAAACACATAAAAACCCATTTAAACGAACACAAACACGCCTTGCCTTGTAGCTGTGGGAATGAAGGAGATGGTTGTGTGTGGAGTTAGTGACTGTGGTGTGGTGTGGTGTGGTGTGGTGTGGGGGGCTTGGGGAGGGGTGGTGTGTGTGTGGTGTGATGTGGAAGTTTGGGAAAGTGGTTGGGTTTGGTGTGGTGTAGTGTTGGGATGGGATAGTGTGGTGTGGTGTGGTGGTGGGGAGAGTGGTGGTGTGGTGTGGTGTGGTGTGGTGGTGGGGAGAGTGGTGGTGTGGTGTGGTGTGGTATGATGTTGTGTTGGGATGGGATAGTGGGGTGTGGTGTGGAGTTGAGGAGGGTTGGGTGTGGTGTGGTGGTGGGGAGAGGGGTGGTGTGGTGTGGTGTGGTATAGAAATGCTTAAGTAAAGTGGCATTGTGGTGTGGGTAGGATTTGGGGAGGTGGTGTGATGTGGTGTTGGTGGTGTGGTGAATGGATGAGAGATGATATGGTGTGGTGAATGGAAGAGGTGATGTGATGTGGTGTGGTGGTATTAGGAAGATGAGTGGTGTGGTGAAAGGATAGGAGGTGTGGTGTGATGTGGTGGTGGTGAATGAGAGAGGGTTGTGATGTGGTAGTTGCACGGTTGAATGGTAGTGTGGTAGAATGGTAGTGTGGTAGAACGGTAAGTGTGGTAGAATGGCAGTGTGGTAAGTGTGGTAGGATGGTAGTGGTAGTGTGGTAGAGTGGTAGTTGTGTTT
>NC_136955.1:1532500-1535000 GCF_032717465.1 Coenobita brevimanus | reverse complement strand
GTGTGTGTGTGTGTGTGTGTCTCTCTCTCTCTCTCTCTCTCTCTCTCTCACACACACACACACACACACACACACACACACACACCTTCATATTTCCCTCTTGTCAATCTTTCTCTTCCCTCCACCTTCATCCATACTTTCTCTCCCTTGTCTCCCTCTCTCTTCTCCATCTCTCCCTCTTTCCTCCATCCTTCCATCCCTCCTATCTGACCTTGTTTGGCCTGTCTTGGTTCAACGTCCCCCGCCCCCACCGCCTCAGCCCTCACCTTGGCACGTAACACCTCCCCATTACCGATTTATCCTGCAGACTGCACCTTAATATCACACCTGTCCGAGAGTCTAATTAGTGTAGGCTGGGGCAGGTGAGACGGCATGACACCTGGAAACTCCCTAACACCTTTTCCTAAGAGATTTATTTTGCGTATTACATCTTTCTTATCTTCCTGTTACATAGATTAATCCAGTATCGCACACACACACACACACACACACACACACACACACACACACACACACACACACACACACACACAAAGGAAAACTGATGGTTAGAAACAGAGGAAACACACACACACACACACACACACACACACACACACACACACACACACACACACACACGCAATCTTGTCTGAGGGTCACTGAATTTCTTTACGTAGGCTGAATAAGATAACACATTTTTGGTCAGTCATCTTAAGCTGGTTATTAAATTTTAAGAAGGGGAGGAGAGGGGAGGGGAGAGGAGGAGAAGGGAGGGGAGGGAAGGGGAGGAGAAGGGAGGGGAGGGAAGGTGGAAGAGAGTATAGGGGAGGGGAGAGGGAAGAGGAGGAAGGTGCAAGAGAGTGGGGGGAGGAGGAATGTGGAGAAGAGTGGGGGATGGAGAAGTGAGTGGAGGAGGAAGGGGAGGGGAGGGGAGAAGAGGAAAGAGGGGAGATAGGAGGGGAGGAAGGGGAGGGTAGGGTAGGGGATAGGAGAGAGGAGGAGAGGGAGGAAGAGGGAGAAAAAAGAGGAGAGGAGGAGGGTAGGGGGAGGGGAGGGGAGAGAAGATAGTGTGGGGAGTGAGAGAGAGAAAGAGAGAGAGGGAGGGAAGGGAGAGACAGAAAGGGAGAGAGGAGAGACAGACAGAGACGAGAAGAGTGGGAGACAGACAGGAAAATAATGAGAAGCAAAGAGAAAATGGGAAGAGGCGATGCGAAGGTTAAACCGCGGAGGGTAAACTTTCAGAAATAGGTGTGGGAGTGTGTAGGTGTGGCAGAAGGCGAAGAAGGAGGAGCCTGAGGTGGATTTAGGGAGGAGGGAGCCAGTCGGGAGCGAGGGAGAGAGGATCGAGGGAGGGCAGAAGAGACGAGACTGCCCAGGAGTGAAGTGCTGTGTGTTTTGGATGCGCGTATCGTAGTGCTAGCATTTGTGATGTGTCGGGCCGTGAAGTGTTAGAATTAGTGATGTTAAAGCGTTAGAATTAGTGATGTTAGAACAGTAAAGTGTTAGGATTAGTGATGTTAGACCGTAAAGTGTTAGAATGTGTGAATGCGTTAGTCGAGTACCGTAGTGATGTTAGGAATTATCACACAGACCTGCTTAGTGTTAGAATATTTGAATCTGCGTTGTGTTAGGCTTTGTTTGGTGTTAGGCGCGTACCGTAGGGATGTGTTAGGATGTTGTGCTAACCCAGGCAAGAATTTTGGAAACGGAACACAACATACAAATTGATATAAACGTAAAGAAAGAAAGAAAAGAAAATGTGGCTGT
Organism: Coenobita brevimanus; assembly: GCF_032717465.1. Taxonomy (NCBI): domain Eukaryota; kingdom Metazoa; phylum Arthropoda; class Malacostraca; order Decapoda; family Coenobitidae; genus Coenobita; species Coenobita brevimanus. Next base: position 1,533,251 of record NC_136955.1, on the reverse strand, counting down.
GAACGAAAACGATGACACAAGATACGGGTCTATAAAAACGTAAACAAAGACACAAAGACAGAAAATGTGGATGTGAACGAGAAAAAATGACGGTTGAGATTTAAATGATTTCAAATTGGATCATAACCGATACGAGACAAATTTGAATTTTGAGTTGTTTTTTTTTTTATTTATATGGAAAATAATAATTGAATCTAACTTATCGCATATAGAACGAACTTTGAAAAAAAAAAACCATTGAAAAAAATCATACGTGAATCTCTAAACTGAAACATAAATTGACGAAGCGTTTTGACTTTTATATATGTGAATAAATTTGAAAAAGGAAAAAAAAAACTTTGAATTTTGACATTATTCAAAAAACCTAAATTTTGAGTTTGAAAAAGATTGGAAAAAAAAAAAATATCCCAAAATAGGAACTTAAGCCAAGGAAGCATAAGGACGAGATTGGCTTATAACTGGAGTCCGTAGGCTGTTCGCGCGGCCGTAAGATCGAATCCACACCTGTCCAATTGCCGTAACATCTGTGCGTTAGCGATTGGACCAGCCTGCCAGTGTGAGGGGTAGAGTTCTTCAGCTTTTTTCATCCCGGAAGCCTTCAGATTCTGTAAAGATGTCGGAAGGTGGGTGTAGATAGATAGATAAATGGATAGATAGACAGATAGATAGATAGATAGGTAGGTAGGTAGATAGACTAGCTTTTAGAAAGGTGGTGGATGGATGGATGGATAGATAGATAGATAGATAGATA